>NC_022017.1:33389642-33442206 GCF_000317375.1 Microtus ochrogaster | reverse complement strand
AAAAAAAAAACAAAAACAGAAAAAAATATGGGTTACAGAGATGGCATATGCTTTCCGCACAACCATGAGAAGTCAAGTTCAAATCCCCAGGACTCATTTAGTAACCAGGTATTTTGGGGGCCTGTATGTAGTCTTTGTATTTGGAAAGGGGGAGGCAAAAGGATCTTCATACACACACGTCAGCTAGTTAACAGACTCAGTGACACACCATGTCTAAACAAAAAAGAAATAAAAGCCATTGTGGGAAGCAGTTGAGAAGTACAGGCATATCTGAGATCCACTTCTGGTTCCAGATGAAGGTATCCACATGTGTAAACACACACATGCACATTTACACTTGTGTACAGACATAACGAATAACAGAACTGAATTTATTGCTCATGTATTACATGAATACAAGCTTCTAGATCTCAAGGATTCATTTATTCCTCAGATACAATGTAAATTGAAGTAATCATTAATGTTATGAAATCATAGCCACAGAAATTGAGTGATGTCCACAAACCTTTCACAAGTAGAAGCCAAAGCAGGCAAGCTTCACTATCAGAGGTTGGACATATCATTTTCCACAGATTGATCAAATACCTTACTTGTTAACTTGAGATTAGAATGGAAAAGATAAGATAATTTATTGCTATAAATTATTTTAGAATTTAGGGTCATATGTCTAGATTATATTTCAAGAACAAAGTCATCATAGAAATTGTTTTAAAATATGCATTACTGCTTAGGAAATAAGGTAGTTCCTAATATTAATTGGAATTTCACATTAATGGCTATGAAGAAGATGCTGGTTATATTTTTAAAAAATAACAGAGGAAATGCAATAAAAACATCATCCTCATTCTCATTGATAAATAGTGCTAGGACAACTAGCTCTCTACATGAAGAAAGCTGAAACTTGAAACACATTTCTTACCTGGTACAAAATTCTTTGCAAATAGAGCAATACTTAATGAAAACCATGAAAATACTACATTAAAATTCAGATAAGATACTTTGCCCATATAGTTTACAAGTTTGGGAGAAAATATTAAAGTTCTGGCAACAAAAACTTAATTGACAAGATTACATCAGACTAAGAAGTTTAAGAAGTGAAAAAGAAATGATTAGTATAGTAAAAAGATGAACATAAGAGCAGCAAAGACATTCTCGTTAGGCCAAATATCTGACAAGGACTGATATAGAAAACATATAAGAAACTTAAAAAAAGTTAACAATAAGGAAAAAAAGCCATGTAGCTAATCCAATCTAACTAAAAATGAACCAACATGTGAATAGTCATTTTTCAAAGGAAACAGCAGGAATGCAGAACAAACAGGAAAAAAAAATATAGTCAGTTTCATTGTCCATTAGGGAAATGCACTGAGATATTTTCTCACCCCATTTAGATTGAGTCTTGCCAAGGAGAGAAATAACAAATGCAGATGATTGGATAGGAGAGCGCTTACATATTGCTGACTGCAGTACAAACTCTACACTGGGTACAGAAGCTACAGAGACCACATAGCTGAAAAACAGACCAAAGAAATGACCTCTACACTCTACTCCTGGGGACCAGTGGTGAAAAAATATAGTCAGCATATCAAAGGGACAGGTGCAACCCCGTGTTTAATTGTAAACCTTTGGAAAATAGCCAAGTTGTAAATGACCTAAGCCTAGATTGCCTAGCATGGGATGAACAAAGGAAAGCGATATGGAAACACAACTGGACACATTACTACAGTGTAGATAAAGAATGTGTGTGTGTGTGTGTGTGTGTGTGTATGTGTGTGTGTGTGTGATACTATGTTATAATAAAGAAATCCCATAATTTTCAGCCAAATGGAAGGTTCCAGAGGACAGTATGCTAAGTGATGTAATACAGGTAGACACACATTTACTACATCTATTTTTCTTATATGTGAAGGCTAAAATGACCAACATAAATACGAAATAGTGATTTTTAGATTTGCAGCCTAGCAATATGGGAGTTTGATGATAAGTGCCAAGATAGAGAGGCACAATGCAAAATATATACTCAATAGAAAAGACTGTTTCAAAATTTATGAAACCTTTTATTTAAGGTCCATATTAAAAATGTCTACAGACCAAAAATTAAAGAAATACTTTTGTAATTCTTTGATATGTTCTAATAAAACATCTGAAATCATAATAAAAATCAATCTCTGGGAACAAATAATTCATATGTATAACTAAACTTAAAAATAAAATGCTGGGACTGACTTGAATTTTCAAGAGCAATAAACATCAGAAGACAGTATAAAGAAAGATAGAAAAACATGTCAATTTGGAATTCTAAACTTAGCAAAAATATATTCTACAAACAAAGATGAATAGGAATGTTTGCTTTCAAATAAACACTATGGCATTGCCATTATAGAGGTGTTCTATAGTAGACAGTAGAAAGGTATTTTTAAGAAAGAAAGAAATGAATGATGAGAAGCAAAAATATTGTCAGATGCATAAATATAATCCTAAATTTTGTGCTTTATACAATAAAAAATGTAAAAATTAAGGATTCATAAGTTTTCATAATAAAGTATTTTGTAACTCTTGAGAACCATTGAGTTAATATCTGTATGTAAAGTCAACCCAACTAAACTTTAAAACAATATATTTACATATTTATATATATATTTAAGAATATATATGTATATATACATATACATTAACTCCAAACTAAATTATGCAGATTAGAGACTGAATATTTCCCCACAGAGCCTTGCATTTATTAGTATGCTAGGTTCCAAGGATGCTGCTGCCGCTGGAAAGTAGAAGGTTTACTTGGGGAAAGAGGACTTGCAGGAAGCCCTAAATCATTGAGTCTGTGTCCTTAAAGGGGTTATAGGACTCTGGCCTTCTCAAGTTATCATATTTGCTCTTTGGCCATGGGGCAGGTAACTTTCTCCATAATACATAGCACACCATTCAACTCAGTAATCCTTCTAAGGAAGATGAATATTCAACTTTTTGAACATTTCGATAAGCCTGGGTATATGGATCAGTGGTAGAGCACTTTCTTAGCAAAAATAAGACCCTGGCACTGATACTCATCAGTGAACGTGTATCAATGATTAAAGCCAATATTGGTATTAGGTACTCCTTACTTAAAGGGCAGTTAACAAAGCTTCCATCTGTCATCTATGCAAAAATATTGTTTGTAAATAAACATATATTAGCAAAAATATAGTTTTGGAGTAAGGGAGAGTAGATTTGCAACATGGCACTGTAACAGTGAATGCTGCATTATTATTAAATAGTAGCAAAGACCGGACATATACAACAGACTTGGAAAACTTATGAGCAAATTTCAAAAGCTATTGTTGCTATGAATAAATTATAATGAAATCTCTCACCTCTGCTCTCTTTGCACTTTCTTGCTACATTTAATATTAATAATTTTAAATTTTTAATATTATGAAAAATAATAATTTATAGAGCTATAAATGGGAGTGTGTTCCTTGTGTTCCAGAACTAGGGAGACAGTGTGAAAATAACAAATGAAAATTGAATACTAAATCCATAGTTTTAAAGAGAATTGTAATAGATGGAAAGCTAAAAACTAGGGGTTCAAGCTTCTAACTCAGAAATCCAATGGGGGGGAAAAGATGAACATTCAAGAGTGGAATGAAAATGATGGTAATGATTGCAGTATTGATGAGAACTGAGAGCAGAATACAGCTCAAGCTGTCAGCAGATAAAACTCAAAATGCCAAAACTGTTTCTGGAGTAAAATCTAAAAAGAAATAAAACTCTCCTCCAAATTAACGAAACATTGCCACCCCAACAGACACCAAAAGCGACAAGATTGTTCAATAATTCACAGAGAGGAGATATCATAACCAAATCTGCATTGCAAAGACTTCCAGGGAGAAGCATATGGATCACTACGTGTAACATGCAGGGAAAATTCAGAAAACTCACCCATTCTGCAGTAGCACAGAGAGCATAGCTGATGTAAGAACTATTTTAACAGCACAAGGTTAGCATCCTAGGAACCAAGTATGTTGATAGCAAAGAGTCTTAAACCTTTCTGAAGAAGAAAACAAGAGTTTTTTTTTTTTAATTGCCTTATCCATCAGCAACGCAAAACAAGGCAAATCCTCCTAAAAAACAGCAACAAAAATCCCACTGATATTTTCTGTAGACATTATAATAAAATCTGTAACTTAGCATTAGCTATGCAGAACAAGAATATATTAAAATGTTAACAAATCTTAATTTATTAGGTTTATGCCAGGAGCAGAAGTCTCATTTGTTTTTTATTAATGCTTTACCTTATTAACTGAATAAAGGATAATAATCATGTCACTATAATGAATATAAGAAAATGAGGAATTCAAATCAAGTCAAAAATCTTAATAAGCTAACAGAGTATCATGACATTATCACCTATCCCATAAGCTATCTGCAACTGATAACCACTTGCGAATGAAAAATTAGTTCTCGCCAATGGAGTCTCACTGGGGACACAAACCACTCTTAAGTACTCCATGTCCAGCAACAGACAGGCAACACATAATAAACTCAAAGACATTTTTGAAGGTTCTCTGACTCATAATATTTTGTCAGATTTTTTTTTAATCTTACAGGTCCTTTGCATGTATTTTATGTCTCCCAGTTTTGTGTTATGATGGGAAACTCTTTGTGTGTGAACACGTGACTCATCCTCTATATGTGTTTCTTGTGTTTTTTTTGTTTTTGTTTTTTGTTCTTTATTTTCTGTTTGTTTCATTCTATTCTAGTTTCTTTGTTATTGTTTTATCTCTTCTTCTTCTAATTATTATTATTATGTTTTCTAACAGGAGCTAGAAAAGGTGTGGATTCAGAGGAGGGATGTGGGGGAGGAACTGGGAGGGTTGGGGACAACAAATCCATAATTGGAATATATTGTATGGAAAAGAAATCCCTATTTTAATAAAAATAAAAATGGAATAAAAATAAAACAAATGAACAACAATAATTAAAAACAAAACAAACAAGCAAACAAACAAACAAAATTCCAAGGTGCTTCGTATGCCCTACTTCTTACAGTGTCAATGCTAAACCACAGGCCTTCTTCTACAGAGCCCAATGAAAAGCAGCAGTAATGGAAAATCTGATAGAAATCTCTTCCTGAGTGCAGAAGAAAGCAAAGTCATTTTTGAGCAAATGACTTTCTGTCTTTATCCTTGTTAAGTTTTTATAACTAAGCAGTTACAAACTACAGATCCATAATTCTTTATCAACAACTGTGAGTTTCAAGAAGATTTTTGTATAATACACTTACCAGTAATCTGAAATTGACTCACCTGAGGAGATTCCATTGACTTTTAAGTCATTGTCCCATTAAATGAGAATAGTCATGTTGCACTTAAAAAATAAAAACAACAACAACAAAGCCCACTGAAGTGATAGTTACAGTGGTGATATCCACAACCCACAGAG
Source organism: Microtus ochrogaster (assembly GCF_000317375.1). NCBI lineage: Eukaryota > Metazoa > Chordata > Mammalia > Rodentia > Cricetidae > Microtus > Microtus ochrogaster. The sequence goes on along the minus strand of NC_022017.1, from coordinate 33,436,776 downwards.
GGTAATATGTAATTAATATATCATGTATGTACTACATAAAAAGGTACACGTAGGCAAGCATTACTATGCCATGACACCAGGCATGGAACTCCCAACCACAATTCCTCCCATGCCCTGGTGGTCAGTTACTATGAATTGTGAGCCAAAATGAATCCTTTCTCCTTTAGATTATTTATATCAGATACTTGGGCACATTGCTGTGAAACTAATTAACACCTACTTTTAATTGATGGAGAAATTTGCTCAAAATTACTGGTTTGCTGCAAAGCATGATGGTTATAAAGAAGTAGACATATTAACTAGCCTTTCCCTGATAACCACTCACTCACTGTCCATGAATAGAAAAAAAAAAAGAAAAACTCAGAAACAAGAAAGGACGCATGACCATTAATATGTTATTCATATAGCAAGGTGCCTGTCAATAGATGAACAGACAATGAAAATGTGGTACATATACAAATGAACTTTACTCAACTGTGTAGAAAACTCGGAGATTTGCAGCAAAACAAACAGATCTAGAAAAAGAAAATATGCTAAATCATATTGCAAAAACTCAGAGAGGTGAAAATTGCATGTGTCTTCTCAATATTTATTCCTATGTATATAAGTTGGGGTGAGTATGGGTATGAGTATGGAAGCAGAAAGGAAACCACACCATATGAGGGGGAAAATGTTGAGAAAAGTGGTTTACAAATAAAGATGTATGTGCCATGACAGCAGAAAAGACAATATGGAAGTTGGGAGTATACAAGAGGCCTCAAGAAAACAGAAGAAAGGGAAGAAGAAGAAAACAGAAGAGATCAAAATCAAAAATTTTGTTGGGAAATACCATCGCAGAACTTAATACTGTGCATGTTAATTTTTAAGTTTTTAAATAAAAATAACATAAATAAATATATAGACCATGGAAAGAGGAAAAAGGCATGCAGAAAATATATATAGAGAGATGTATGTATATATATACATATATATATACACACATATGAGAATATAAAATCCATGTTATTCACAGGACTTGGAAAGGGCGGTTTGAGAAACTAAACAGAGCTGAGAGGCACAGGCTGTGTTCATCAAGGCAGCATTAGAGCTGTGTTTAACGCCTCAGTGACTAGCCAACTGAAAAGAAGCTGGAAATGACACGTGGAAAACTTTGCAAAGGGCCTGAGAGAACCCATGAGTAAGAGTGAAGTACAAGTCAGCTGTCAATGGTGCAACAAAGAGCTTGAACAAGCACCTCATGATATCCATTCTCGTTTCCAGGGATAATATTTCATATCCTTTGGAGCTTAAAGAGTCTTAATTATTTTTTGTTGTTGTTGAGAGCATCATAATAAACATATATTCTGCAAAATATTCTTCTCTATGGAAGGAGTAAATAGTATAATGATATACATACTTAAAATGTCATAATGCAAATCATTTCTTAGACAATCAATTAAATATTTTTAAATTTAAAATATTTTCAAAATAAATAATGTTTAAGGTAAAATTTTAAGCTGCTTCAGAATTTTCCTTTTTTTTGTATAGATAAAATAGGAGATATTGCAGAATATTTATATGCTCTAAACTCTACCTATAAAGCAGTGATTTTCAATGGACAATTGAGTGTCTTATTTTGATTTCAACTCCTGTCCAACATAAAGGTCTATTCATGTTTTGCTGAACTCCAAATGCATTATTTTGCACAACAAATGATGAAAGTGTTAATGTGCTTCTTTTAGTGTTTGTGTGTTGTACTTTACCATTTTAAAAGCAACACAGTGGCGTGTCCGATTAAGATTAAATAAATTAAGCACTCTGCACACCTTTTCATTTTTAATGTTAATGAAGAAATAATATGTACATCAGACAAAGGTTATTGGGACATGATTAAGTAATTAAATTGGCATTGTATTTCTGTATGAAGCAAGAATAGAGATAAATCTTTATAATTCAAATGGGATTTCTACCATTTATGGAATAGACTGTGCAATTATCTCTAATAGCACTAGTTACTCACCCTCAGAAAAATAATTTCTTTTGGAAGGTTCAACAATGGGAAACACAAGTTTAACCAACATTGTCTTCCTAACTGCTGCTGTGGCTCCATGAGGCTGTGACTTAAACTCGAGCAGATACAGCCCTTCTCTGTTTCCCTGTGTTAATAGACAGATGATAAAAGAATCCAGGCGGGGTGAAAAATTACCAGGCCAATTGTACTTTCCACACAAATGCCATGCCTTTTCTGTTAGCAGCCCACGAATAGATGAAATGCTGCTTTTATGTAAAACACATCAATTACAAAAAGCTATTGGCAGCTGCTCCTCTGGTTTAACAAAATCTGAGTTTGAGAATGAACTGCATTTGTTCATTCAGTGAGTGCTTAAGGTGTAAAGTTTTCTTTCTTCTTTATATTAGTTCTCTAAGATTTCTTTCCATGTATTTTGTCATATTCACAGCCTCTCTGAACTCCTCTCATATCCAATCCTTTCTACCTACCCACCCAAATTGGTGTCCTCATGTTATATATATATATATGATAGATTATATATCATCTATATATAGATTATATATTAGTATATATAATCTATCAATTCTAATTTGTACTGAGCACATAATTTAGATATGGGACCTTTCACTGGAGTATTGTCTACAAGCATACCAGCAGTGTCTACATTCATAAATAAAACAGACTTTCGCCCTTTTGCTCTCCTACCTGCTGTAGATTGCCAGTATCTCCTTGGGTCAAGATGACATTTCACTCAACCTCCCCTCTCCATGCTTGGATTTGGTCTAGCTTGGAATTGTACAGGGTTTCTGTAAACTGTCACAAATGCCATGAATTCGTATTCATACATGTAACTAAATGATCTGACGTGTCCAGAATTCACTATTTCATTGTTGTTATCCACTATTAATATGTTTTCTGCAACATGGTAATAGGTTTCTCTGCTGAAGTAAGCCAGCTCAAGCTGGATTGAAAAAGTTTAAAAAACAAAAAAAGAAGATATATTTGAGCAAAGATGTATTTGATCTTTTAAGATATCCTATCCAGTTTTATTAACTGCAATGCTGCCTATAGATATCGCTGCAGAAGAACTATTGTTAGGCAAGTGAATCTTTAATACGAGTTGTGATGGTGGCACCCCAAAGGTCACTATCTGTCTTGGTATTTGAATGTGCAAAAGCTTAAACTTAATAAACCTCAGTTCATGGTTACAAAGCTTTGTATACAAGGTTCCTGCAGAATGAAACACTTAGGAACTCATAGTTGTCACCAAAAAGTCGCAGTGTGGCTGCTTGCTTTGAAAGCACATCCACTGATTTTTGGTTTTTTTTTTTTTTCATTTCTATCTAGACGCTACATTGTCCTTAAAATGTTGACTTAAAATTCTGATTACAGACTTCCACACTTCAAAGGCTATTTTCAATTATTGAGAGAATTTTAATCATGTTTCTATTTGAAATAGAATTACATCAATTTCCCTTCTCCCTCCTCCCTCCTTCTTCCTCCCTTCAGCTACTCCAAGCAATCCTCTCCCTAAACTCTTCCAGGCTCCCCAGCTCTCAAGTTGAAGTTACTTTCTTTGAAAACACGATTTGAAATTATCTAGTGATAGGAAATAATGGTGTCTGGCATCAAATATTTGAACACTAAGGGAAAATTAGAAATTTTGGAAACAATTTTTCAGGACACATAAAATTATCAGATATGGTGCCACCCTAAAATTCAATAACACCTGGAGTCATGCATACTTGAATAAATATGTGTTTTTCTGAGGTATCACTGAATAATGTTTCACAGCCATGCTTAATAAAAAATTCAATGAATTCTTAATGACGTTTTTAATTTTTACTGTTAGTATATTCTAGTTGTACAGAGTAAAGAGTTTCAGGATGGCATTTCCATCTGTAGATTATGTCCCTTCACCATATTCAGCCTCCCAAGCCCCCACTTATCCCCTATTCCCCATGCTCATAATGGAACAAGGTTCACTAAGTGCAGTGGCTGGTCCAGATTCCACATTTAATTAACCTTTAAGTAAATATTACTTGTGAAGTTTTGGTGTAGCTTAAAGGATACTCTCAATTATCTGAAAATGCTATTAAAACTCTCCTTGATTTTTCTCCCTGCATATTTGTGATTAGGCAAATTATCTTTCTAAATTTCAACAAAGAAAATATGTATGAACAATGCAAATGGAGAAGCAGGCAGTCCAAGTACCTTTTATTAAGAAAAATTACAATGGGATGTGCAAAAAATATAAAATTATTTTAATACATACTCACAAATACACCACACACACAGAGCAAACAACAACAAAACTCTGTGTGTTTGTTTCTGGGAAAGATAAATATGCTTCATAGAAAACATAGTTTTAATTTCTAAACATTTTTAAAAATGTGCCATGTATGTGGATGTATGTTGGCCTGTGTAAGAGTATGTTCCATGGGTGCACGTGCCCTAGAAGTCCAGAAGAAGCCAAAGTCCCAAGCATTTGTGAAGGGCTTGGTGGAGGTGCTGTGAACTAAGCCCTGGTCCTCTAATAGAGAAACAATGCTCCTAGCCAGGAAGCCATCTATCCAGACCCTAAACAAATGATTTACATTAGTTTATAATGACTTTCCTGTTAACTTAAATAAATCATTAAATAACTAGTTAAAATTTATAAGTTTTGATTTCTATTGTGACAGCTTGCAGGAATGGCTCAGAAAACATCCTTGAGGAGCTGATTAATAATTTTTAATCATTTAAAGAGGAACATGAGACAAGGATTTTTGAGGCTGCCAATCTCAGTGTGTCTCACATATGTAAGAAGGTCTATCAGGGATACTTCAAGAGGTATCTACCTGTGTTACATCCCTTTGAATTCTAATTTAATTTGTCTAATATAGAACTGAAGCATCAAAATAGTGAGTTAATGCCTCATGCAATTCTTATCAAAGCCATGTTAGTCTGTAGTGCAGCCTGAGCACAATCCTTTCCAGTGCACCTGGTGGTGCCTATTGCTGCTCACATTGTACCTACATTTGTGCCTTACAACACATGTCACAAAAGAGAGGGAAAGCAAACGTTAATATTTTGACTGTAACCTTCACCAGAGTTTTTCTGCAGACATCATTCTGCCTGAACTCTATCTGCTAAATGAGCAGCTAGAAGAAATTCAGTTGCGGATTTTTTTTTTTTTTACCTAATATCCTCCTAGTGAGATTTAAAGATGTGAAATCTAAGATGGGGAAATTGTTTCTATATAAAAGTCATCTTATTTTCATTGATAGCATTGATGTCTAAATATCAAATTCTTCTGTAGATCATTAAGACCCATTTCCACCATAGGACTGCTGAGGTATGAATACATACATACATACATATATACACACATGCACATGTGACCCCATATGTTCCCCATACATGTAAATAGAAGTTATATTCTCTTCAGTAAACAATATTTCAAACACCTAGGAACACTATTCAGAAACAGATATGACCCTACTAATTAAACTGTAAGTGTAGCTCATTTCCAGATATAAGACCTAGTTTACTCTTCGGCTGTATTCTTTCAATAACTTATTTCTAAGGCTTTGGATAAGATTTGTAAAACAATGTTAATCATATAGCAATGCTGATTTCTGATTTTTTGTTTAATATTAGTATTTTCTAAGGTATATTTTCTACAATATTCTTCCACAGTCATAATAGTTAGTTCTGATACAATGAATTATACTGAAATGAAAACACTACCTATAAACAGATAGAAAACCAATTTTGTTTAGAAAAATGTGTGGTATGTATCTAATAATATTTTTCATTTTTAACTGAAGTTAATGAAAGATGATTTCCCCATAATATTCAAGACTTTTCCAAGGAAAGAATGAGAATGTGGGAGATAATCTGTAGCTAGAATGAAGTCAAATGTATATACTACAAAATAAAATACAATTGATATTTATTATATACAAACTTACTTATAAATGAATTTTGTGCATATAAATATATAACATGCACATATGAATGCATAAATACAAATAGTTTTGTTATATGAAACTATAATACTAACAGAAAACAACTAATTTTACCTTTTTTTTGAGGATTTCATTCATGGGTACAATTCATTTTAATTATATCCAGTGTTCCATTTTCTATCCAGTTCTGCCTGTGCCCTCAGTCTCCACTCCACATATTCATTAAAATTGATGCCCTCTTTGTGTGTGTGTGTGTGTGTGTGTGTGTGTGTGTGTGTGTAATCTAGATGCACACAGAGTTAGGACTGATCACTTATGCTTGGAGATGCTTGTCACAGAAGAACCCCCCTGCCCCAGCATCCACTAACAGCTTGTAAATCCTCAGCTGGGAGTGGGACACTGTTAACCCTTCCATCACCTGTGCTAGAAGTTAGCTGATGTATGATTCTGTGAAGGCAGTTATAGCTATAGACTGTGCATAAGTACCGTCATACTTATGGTGTGCCAAAGACATGATTTCACAGAGGTTCTAGGGCTCTTAACCATCTTTCCACCAACTCCTTTTATGTTCCCTGAGCCTTCAGTGTGGGAATTGTCAATTATACTAAATAGTAAGTAAATATATATGTATGTAGTGCAGTTTTTTTTTAACAGATCTTGATGTGAAATATAAAAGCTTTCTTTTATGTTTCTGAGGTCTTCATAAGTGTGAAGCCACATATTGGAGCTCTGCTGTTGCTGATGATCTTAAAGCATCCTATTTTCCATTTTTACATCATTTTCTTTTTTATATTTAATTATTTTTTAAAATGAAACAAACTATCTTTTTTCATTGTACATGCCAATCAAAGTTCCCACTCCCTCTCCTCCTCCCATTCCCTCCACATACCCTCCCACCCCTTCTCTATTCAATCCTCAGAGAGGATAAGGCACTTTGCTTTGCGGAAGGTCCAAAGCCCTCCTCGCTAATATATCCATGCTAAGCAAGGTATCCATCCAAAGAGAATAGGTTCCCCAAAAGCCAGGACATGCAGTAGGGATAAATCCTGGTGTCACTCCCAGTGGGCCCTCAGTATGCCCCAGTTATGCAACTGTAAACCACACTCAGAGGGTCTTATTTGGTCCTATGCCTCTTCCTTTCCAGTCCAGCTGAAGTTGGTGTGCTCCTATTAGCTCAGGTAGGTTGTTTCAGTTGGTGAACCCATCACGGTCTTGACCTCTTTGCTCATTTTCTCATTTCTTCCAATCTTCAGCTGGACTTTGGGATATCAGTCCATTGCTCTGATGTGGGTCTCTGACTCTGTGTCCGTCAGCTGCTGGATCAAGGTTCTATGGTGACATTTAAGATATTCATCAGTCTAACTAAAGGGCAAGTCAAGATTGGGCCCCCTCTCCTTTATTGCTTAGGGTCTTAGCTGGGATCATCCTTGTGGAATCCTGGGAATTTCTCTAGAGCCAGGTTTCTGCTAACCCTATTAGTACCACTCAGTGACAAAAAAAAAAAAATGACATCTTGAATTTTGCATGTAAATGGATGGAATTGGAAAGCACTATCCTGAGTGAGGTAACTCAGACCCCGAAAAGATGAATATGGTATGCACTCACTCATAAATGGATACTAGCTAGAAACAAAGGATATTGAGCCTATAGTTCATGATCCTAGAGAAGCTAAGTATTAAGGTGATTCCAAAGAAAAACATATATAGATCCACCTGGAAATTGGAAACAGACAAGATCACCTAATAGAATAGGGAGCATGGGGTGAGGGGAAAGGGAGGATGGAAGTGGAACTGGAGGGAATAAGGGGAGGGGTGTGGAGAACTTGAGGGGATGGATAGTCAACATGGAGGAAGGAAGGACAGAGGTGAGATGAGAGCAAGGAAAGAGGGTTTTTTTTCTCTTCTCTTTTCTTTTTTGGTTTTGTAAGACAGGGTTTCTCTGTAGCTTTGGAGCCTGTCCTGGAACTTGCGTTTGTAGATCAGGCTGGCCTCAAACTCACAGAGATCCGCCTGCCTCTGCCTCCCGAGTACTGGGATTAAAGGCGTGTTCTACCATTGCTTGGCTAAGGAAAGAGGTATCTTTATTGATGGAGCCGTCTTTACATTTTTTAATTCTTTTATTAAAGTGAAAGTAAGAAACACACAAAAGGATGAGATGAAAATTGAGCTCAAAAATCACAATTGTTTAATCTACTTAAAATACTTAAAATTCTTTTGCTTTCTACTTTGAGTGGATCCTTATCATTCATATTTTAATCCAAATAAAAATGTACAGTAGAAAAAATATAAAGCAAAAATTATCAGATAACATGTTCTACCACAGAAGAATAAGAGATGAGCACTTTGCCTTTCATATTGAGGATATTATTTTCTCTTGAAAGGTCTGTGACTCTCAGGACAACATTACTGAACATTTGTCATGATTAGCTGCTATTAAACATCCATAAGCTGGGGGAGGGTAATGGCAAAAATAGGTATGAACTTTGTACTTAAACTGAGTCAGAGAAAAATATCAGTAATAAAAATAGAAAAAAGATTACTGCTCTACATTTATTTATTTTATTTTATTTTGTTTTATTAAGGTTTTCCGAGACTGAACTTCTTTCAAAATTACAGAGATCCACCTTACTCTGTCTTCCTAGTCCTGAGATTAAAGGTGTGTGTCACCACTTCCTGGCATTGTATTTGTATTAGTCTAGTTACAAACAAAACATCAATTTGTACTATTTTGAAGCATAAAAGTAATTTAATACAAAATGTCAAACAGACGGGAGATTTGTTACAATTTTTTGTTTACCCTAAAGCAAAAACACTAGTAAACCATGCTTTGGTTTTAATATTCAGAACTAATTCTTCACACCAGAATTAAGAGAGGACGTTCAAAGATAGCTCCATCTCTCTAATAGGAATATCTCATACCTCAGGAAGATCCTTGCTCTATCCAGGTGTCCATAGTCCTTTTTCAAGCCCGTTGATATTGCTGACACCTGATTAGAACTAGGCTAATCCTTCTGTGACTGACAATTTAAAATCTTAAAGTCAGTAAATAGCACAGACTGGTGCACTATTTCCTTGGGTGAAGGACTGCCCAAAGGCAGCTTACAACTATCTCTAATTCCAGGTCAAGGAGATATGAGACACCAGGCATACATGTGTAGTACACATGCATACACACAGCTAAAACTCTCATTCATATCAAATAAAAATATTAATGCTCGCATGCAATCCATAAAATTCAGAAATTATCATTTCATGAAAGACCTATCTTCTAGTTAGCAGAGAAATAGGAGTCTTTCATCATTCATAGAGGGCTTGATAAATGCTGAAAGGTCTTGTTAAAACCTAATGAACATGGCAGAGTCCCATATACATCCATGATGTAAACTTGATTCTGTGTGTGGGAGAGGAAAAAGCTTCACTGCTGGATTTGGAAGTTAGGGAAATGATGCTCATTGATGAAAGCAACTTCAAGTGAGGAAAAGAAACCCATGGATTTTACAATATGTGCCAACATCTAGAATAGAAAATGCACCTTCCACTTGCTTTTTAGATTTTAACTTCGATAAAACGGTTTTCATTTCCTTAAAACTGGTAGAAATTTATGTCCTAAATCTTTTATTTTTTATTATTTTCCCCTAATAAAAAATAAACAAACTAGCCGGGCGATGGTGGCGCACGCCTTTAATCCCAGCACTTGGGAGGCAGAGGCACGCAGATCTCTGTGAGTTCAAGACCAGCCTGGTCTACAGAGCTAGTGCCAGGACAGGCTCCAAAGCCACAGAGAAACCCTGTCTCGAAAAACAAAAACAAAAACAACAACAAAAAAAAACAGGGATATGCTGAAAACCCTTTACCTGTTTCTTAAGTGAGCAGAAACTGCATGAGTGGCTAGCCATTTCTTTGGTCCACTCTGATGTCTAGAAGCCACATCACTTCTAGACTGCTTTCACTTGTCTGTCTTCAACATTGCCTCCATTCTCCTCTCAAATCTGCCTTGAAAGCTAGACTCCAGGTTTCCAACAGACTCTGAGATTCCACTGTTTATGGTTCTTAGTAAAACAATTCCATTGGGCAAAGAGAGTCAAGAAGAACTTAGAGTAACAACCTTCAACACAAAACTTGTAGATTTAAAAAGCAACCAGAAAGAACAGAAAAACAGAAGGCTGCAGTACCCCCCCCCCCAAAAAAAAAGAATGCAAACAAATAGAGCAAATCACAGTTAGGTCAAAAAGGGAATCATAGGTTGTTTTGTTGCCACATAGAATTGATGAGTTTCAAATACATTAAAAATGTCTTTCCCTGTCCAGCCTTCTTATCTCCAATCTTATTTTTGGCAGGTCTCTGTAGAACCATCTAGACAATATCATCTCTCAATAGTGTTACACTGGATGCGCCCAGGAAGTTAATCCTGTCTCCTTTTTCTGCTGCTTCTCTCCTCTCATCCTTTTCAGAAAAATCCCAAGATGAGTGGGCAAGGTATTTAATTTCTGGTTGACCCTGTCTCATTATAAATAAAGAAGAATATGCATGCCTATGCAAGACTGGGGTGAAAATGAGGAGAGAACTGAGTTGTTTTGTGCCTTTGACATTGAATGTATTTTCTCCTGATTAAACTTGGAGCTTGGACTTTGCACTCAGTGAAAGAGGTTTTTAATAATATATTTGTTGTTTGTAACAATTGAATAAAGAAACCAACATTTTCTTCTGCTAAAAAAAAGTCTACCAAGTTCCTGAGAAAGTTATGTACCCAAGGGAACACCTATCTATAGTAAAAAAAAAAAATGAGAATCTTTAAGACACAAAACATTTTTTAATTTTAATCCTTTTGTAGCAGGAACCACATGGGAAACTTACCGGTGACCTAGGAGCTCATGCTTCCCGCACACATTTTAGATGTCGCTAAGAATTTGAAACAATGGGTAATTTTTAAAGCATCACCGAGGACCAAAAGAATAGAGACATATTTGTCCTGGAAAATGTGGAGATCCAAACCTGGGTAAAAGAGGTCACCCAGTCTCTTCCAAGACAAAGAGTAAGGTTGTCATCATTGTTGCAGGAAAATGTCATAGTTCCCTTTCCCACTTTGAGGGTGGTCTTGTCATAGTCATGTATTTGTCTTCATCTCATATTAGGATTTTATAATGGAGCTAACTTGCCCCTTTACTTTACAAATCTTCTGAATAGAAGTAATCAAAACTGTACCTCAAGTAGAGGCTGTTTTCTATTTCTCAATAAAGAAGTCTGATGTTGTAGATATAAATAATTATTCTTTGGATGAAAGGTGGAATGCAGGTATATTTTTCTTTTTCTTTCTTTTTTTTCCGAGACAGAGTTTCTCTGTGGCTTTGATGACTGTCCTGGAACAAGCTCTTGTAGACAAGGCTGGCCTCAAACTCACAGAGATCTTCCTGACTCTGCCTTTTGAATGGTAAAGGCGTGAGCGACCACCACCCAGCACAAGTATATTTTTCTAGAGGCAAAGTGAGGCAAGTATTTACTAATAGTGATGGCAACTGGCTTTTTGTAACTTAAGCTGGATAATGTTCGAGTCCAAAGTATAATCAGTCCTAATAGAAGCCTGTGGTTTTTCTCTAGATTCTCTCTAGATCTCAACCTGATCCTTCTTGATTCGAATGTTGGGAGAGTAAATACAGATATATAAAGTATGCAAATACTTCCAATGGGAATGCATCCAAGGCATTTTTTTCTCCACTAGTACTGTTTTTGGGGTTGTGTCCATGGCAGAGAATGATCTGTGCTCTGGATACCCTTATTGACTAGTCTCCATAGAGAGACTAATGTGCAAAACTTAAATACCTAGAGTGTGAAGCCCACGATCAGCTGGAGCTAACGAGCTAGAATTGATTTGATGTTTTACTTTCAGAACATAGCTTCCTTATTATACATTTTTGTAAAGTATGGCCAAAAGCAGAGTTTATGAATGAGATTGTCAGTCATGCACTAATCGGTTCAGAAATTCATTGTGATATTGTGACTGTTATCCATGAAATTATCCACTTAATACATAAACCCAAAATTTTGCTAGCAGCAGGTATTCTACTGTGGCCTTGACATTTAGCTAAAGGCCACAATGTGACAACAAACCTGACTTCTAAAACTTGTCACCCAAATGAGTGCTAGCCTCATCAAGGTCAAATATTCAGGAAGACTGCTGTTTAGAAGCAGATCGGGTGGCTTTTAAGAGACATATAAGCAAGTGCTAATCATCGTGTAATCACCTTGAATTTGTATTGTAAACACTTATAACTACCAATTTTAAAGAGTTTTGCTGCAAAGCTTTTAGATGATTTTCACATAATCTTCTCATTGCACTGCATGTTAATGATAGTGGGAAAAACACTCTCAAGTCTGTGGACTACGACTACATGCTGATTCTGTTACTATTTTGGGGTATGTTTGAAATGGGCATATTTTTACAGCTAATCAAAGGAGGAGGGTTTCAATGACCCTGCTTCTAATTTTTCTATCAAGATATCTTTTTTTAAGGATAGTTAGAGTCAGAAATAAAAAAATCATGATCTACCAGAGATGTGCTTCAGTTGCTTTGAAGGTCAAATCTCACAGAGTTTGAGATCTATGCTAGAGTTTTAGAATCCAAGAATAAATAGGTCAGTATTGTAGGGGGTGGTTGCGGGAATGGATCACAGGTGACACTAGTAATACACTGGCAGTTTCTAGGCATCTTTTTCATTCTTTTTCCAGTAAGTTATTTCAGTTAATAATATATGTCACCTGTGAATTCGCAAAACTAGATAGACTAGCTCTCCTTCTCCATCTTCTCCCTGTGTCTCAACTCTTTTATTAAGGAGGATAGTTTGCTTTCCTTTGTTCCATGAGTCAATCTAGGTATCTATTTTGATCTTGATGACAAGAGCTTAAAAGAGATCTGTACCTGCTTTCACTTTTGGTCCTAGGATCTGTACAAATTGTATCAGTGTTCACAATTCTGAAACAGGACTCTGCATCTGTAAAAATTGAGTGCGCTATAGAAGAGGTAAGCTCATCAGGACATGCATAAGCTTCGAAGATAGGAATGCAGGTATTTGAATCTTCGAATAAACTCACATTAGTTGTCAAGTGTGGGGAAGTTGCATGATTGAACTCAACATTCTCAACAACTGTAAATAGAGTGATAACCATTATACTCTCAGTGATTATTTCATTGAAGTAAAACAAGGCACCATGATATTACATTTATGAACTCAAGATAAAAAGGACAATATTTCACATTCTCTGGACATTAACAGAAATCTAAAGTCTGCAACGTGACTGATAAAAAGTAGGTAGTGAGCAAACCTTTAATGTTTGAATAAATGGCAACATTACAAAGTAATAATAAGATTAATTTTCTAGTATTTTCTATGGAATTCCATCTGTGTCTTTTCTGCTTTCTAAAAATCTTTCTTATAGTTTAAATCTTAGAGCTTAAAATGAATAAATCCTGTTAGCAAGTAAGATATTTCTTTTTATGTGTCTTACTTCCTTTTTAAACACTACAATCTAAACTTTATGGTAGTTATGAATTATCTCTTCATTAGGTTAACTTTTGTTATGGCATTTAATTACAGAAACATAAAGTAACTAAAATAGACATTGATGCTGGAATGTTAGGTAAAGCAGAAATTATATATTTTAAGGTAAGTAAAATTGAGATATTATGATGGAAATAACTATAAAGAATTTCTCTGAGCTGCATCAAATTTTGACCTTTGACACAAATATAAATGTCCTATTTTTAAAAAAACGCCAATGTGATTATTACAGATATTGAATGCAAAGAAATATATGTTATTCAAAATAATGATCTAGGCTGCAGGAACTACTAAGTCATGTTTTATTTAAATATCATCTTGCAATGGGTAAAAGCATTAAGGTCACTGATCTGATATAGAGAAATAATTTATATAAGGTGATAATGGATAAAATCAACATATTATCAGAAAAGGACTGTGAATTCAAACAAAGTTATGTGAGAAACTGAGGGAATCTATGTTAAACCAATGCTATGCCAATTTAGTAATAATATTTTCACTGTGGACATAAAAGGTATTACCTTGGGGGAAGTGGGATAAAGAGACAACAGAACTCTCTGTTAATTCGTACAAGTATATCAGGATCTAAAAGAATATTATTTCACAATTTCAGTATGAATTATGAAAAGAACATTGGAAATTCTAATATTCCCATACCTAACCATATGATAAATATTGCCTATTCTTTTCCCTCCTTAAAGTCAAACATCTTAATTTCATATATCTATGGTATCTTCTCATCGATCTACAATCATAAATCTGAAGAAAATATCCACAAATAATGGCAGGCTAGCCATCTCCAAGTACGTGATGGTTCCATTAATGTGATGACAGGGGACTAAACAAAGGTTCAAAAGCTTGTCAATACCTCATAAACAATGACAATAACAACAACAAAAACATGAAAAGTCCTTTGCCCTCTGACGGAGAGGTGGACCCTTGTGATGCTGGAGCAACCTAGATGTGAATCCTTTTGTCTGTCTTTTCAGATGTTGAAAGCAGGAATTTAGTGAGAACAGTTGAATGAGAACCCCTGTTGCCTGAGTTTCATCCCCTCACTGACTGTCATGGTGTTCATGTATTTGTTGCTATTTTTCAAGTTCTCAATAGCAAAAAACCATCCATTCCTCTGCTTAAAATATAATTTTTATAAAGCAAGGACAGAATCTGAGCTTGCTACTGATCGTCTATGTCAAGTCAGTCCTGTGCAAGTTGTGTGGGTGCAGAAAGTTAGCACTATAATTTCTGTTACCACAAGGAGCTCTGGAAAGGAGAGGCTGAATACGTCAGCAGTGATTGTTCACAATAGACTGAGATCAATGGGTGCCTAGTTTTTATATTCATCTATCTCTACTTAAATGCTTTTTAAAAAATGTTTTACAGAGCATCTATATGGACTCAAAATTGGAAGTAATGGCTAACAGTCTCATTGCCCAGGGTGTCCATCAGCAATTCCAAAGGTCTTCATGCCGATACTTTTCAATAAGTTTTAATTACTCAGCTTACACTCCTGGTTCTCCATATTTTTCATCATTATAATTATGTAACTTCTCTAAGTATTTCACTGTTCTAAGTAGTCTTTAAGGTTTTGTTTTTTGTAGGTTCAATAATTATTTCATAATTTTCAGGGCATTTTCTTTCTTCTAATTTACGAAGACCCCTTGCTTCTTGGAGTCCATCAAAGACCCCATGTTTTCTTCTCTTTTGCTTCAACTTTTGCTCTTTGTGGAGAATTCCTTACAAAATTGTCCTACTGATACATGAAAGAGTAATGCATCTTAGAAATCGGTTTTTGTGCCTTTATGGTAAGCAAGAATATGACTACAAAAAGAATTCAACATTCTTCAAATTTAGATTAAAGTCACTTAACTGATAAACAAAATCAAGTCTTTTATACATACAGGTGCTCCCACCTACTGCTTAGTAACTGCATGCATGCTGAAATTGCTAAACGGGATTCAACAAATCTTTCTCTGCAATCGTTTAATATTTCTAGATGGTAAAAATTTTTCAAAATCTTTTACTCTAGGTTTTTGTGCTAAATGATTATACTTGTTATGAACTCTAGTCTCTTTATAGATAAATTCTGCAGAAATGTTTAGTTTCTGTCTGCTGGGCCCTATCTATCAAAGCAAGTTTTCATTTGATTTGATATTTATATTGATTGTTCTTTTTGCCTTTAGTAAAATTCTGGTTGGGTATTTAATAATGCTTGCTTCCTGTAAGTTGGAAGGAATATAACCGTATTTACTCAGTCTACAATTTCTAAAAGGTTGTTTTATTTTTATTTCTTCAGTCCTTTGTACTACCCCTCTCTTCGGTATCCCAGGCTGTTTGCAGACTGGCCAAGTTCTACTTTGATCACAGATGGATGGCGTAGGTACTTCCTCACTGATGTGATAAACTTGCCTGACATAAGCAACTTGAAAAAGACAGAGTTGTTTTGGCTTATAGTAGCAGAAGGATATAGTCTGTCAAAGCAGGGAAACATGGCAGCAGTGAGGGAAGACATGCTCGTAGGAGCAGGAGGCTAGCAAGTCACATTCAGTCCACAATTAGGAAGCAAGGAATGATTGCATACTTGCTAATGCTCGATTTTACACAATAGGAATGTTTGCACTTACACTTAGACA
This sequence comes from Microtus ochrogaster, assembly GCF_000317375.1. Classification (NCBI taxonomy): domain Eukaryota; kingdom Metazoa; phylum Chordata; class Mammalia; order Rodentia; family Cricetidae; genus Microtus; species Microtus ochrogaster. Next base: position 33,420,648 of record NC_022017.1, on the reverse strand, counting down.
GGTCCTCTCATATAGATTAATGTAATCAAGACAGTCTCCACAGAGAAGCACAGAGGTCCACCTTTCTATTAATTTTTGATTCTGTCAACTTGACAATTAATACTACCCAAACACTATATATATATATATAATATATATATAATATATATATATATTAAACTATCCCTACCTGAGTTTCCCTTCCTACTCTCCTCCCACTCCTGCCCCTTCACCTCTTCTATTCAGAAAAGGACAGGCTTCCCATGGATAGCAACCAAACCTGGCACATCAAGTTCAAGTAAGACTAGGCACCTCTCCTCATATTAAAGTTGGACATAGCAACCCTGTATGAGGAAAAGGGTCCCAAAATCTGGCAAAGGGTACAAAAAAAGACAGCCCCTGCTCCCACTTAGGAGTTCCACAAAAAGACAAAGTTGCATAACTATGACATATTGCAGAAGGCTTAGGTCAGTCCTATGCACAATCCTTAGTTGTTGATTCATTCTTTGGGAGCCCCTATGAGCCCAGGCTAGTTGGTTCTGTGGGTTTTTTTGTGGTGTTGCACCTGATCCCTCTGGCTCCTTCAATCCTTCTTTCTCTTCTGTATGATTCCCTGAGCTCTGCGTAATGTTTGACTGTGGGTCTCAACATCTGTTTCCATTAGTTACTGGATGAAGCCTCTGATGACAATTGGGCTAGGCACCAATCTATGAGTATAAAAGAATATCATTAATAATCATTTTATTGACTTGTTTTTTGTTTGTTTGTTCATTTTGATTTTTGTTTGTTTTTGGCTATTCTTGTTTGGTTCTATTGTAGGTTTCTGGGCTATCCATCCTCTCAATCTTAGCCCTCCAGGCAATGTCAGGAGTAGATTCCCTCTCATAGTTTGAGTCTGACTAGACCAGTCACTAGTTGGCTATCCCTACAATATCTGTTTCATCTTTACCCCAGCATATTATGTAAACAAGAAAAATTGTAGGTCAAAGTTATGTGGTTGCATTGGTATGTCAGTCACTCCACTGGAAGTCTTGCTTGATTACAGGAGATGGCCAGTTTAGGCTCTGTATTCCCCATTGCTAGGGGTGTTAGCTAAGGTCACCCTCAGAGAGTCTAGGAAGTTTTCCTTGGCCTCAGTTTCTAGCTCACCTCATGATGTTCCCAATTCCAGGTGTTTTTCCTAGTACTGCAGGCAGAGACTGCTCATTTGTTTCCTGGCCATACAAACCAAAAATAATTACACAGAAACTATATTAATTACATCACTGCTTGGCCAATGACTTAGACATATCCCTGACATAGGCATATTTCTGGCTCTTATATCTTAAATTAACCCATTTCTGTTAATCTATGTAACACCACAGGGCTGTGGCCTACTGGTAGACATCTTTTTCCTTTGGCAGCTACATAGTGTCTCTCTGACTCTGCCTTCTTTCTCCTTTATCTGCTTGAAATTCCTGCCTTGCTCTCTTATGCCCTGCTGTAGACCAAAACAGCTTTTTCTTATTAATCAATACAAACATCACATACTGAAGGACTTCTTACACCACAGTACTCCCTCTATGCTTCCTCTCTGATTCCTCTTGTTCATGCTCCATCCTTTTCTACCTCCACCCATGGTGCATCTGTTTGTCTGTGCACCCCAGCCCTCTTTGTTACTTGGCTTCTCTGGGTCTGTTAATTGTATCATGGGTATCCTTTGCTTTACATGAAATAAACATCAACTTGAATGAGATGAACATATCACTGATAAACCAAACTCTTCCATTCTTACTTCCATAGGCTCATGACCATGTTATTATGTAAATTTATACATTTACTTCAACTTACACTTTAATTTATTTAGTTCAACTTTGAAAGTTCATATATACTTTATCAATCTCAGCAGTTTAAATGTACAGTATCTAAAATGTGAACCGGTGTAAAGTACCTAACCAAATCATATATTACAATATAAAATGGCATATTAATGGTGGTGCAAGATTTGTTTGTTGCCTGAGTGTTTTAGCCTTACTTTAGTCTCATGTTTCTTTATTATTCTCTTGTCTTCTGTTTTGAAATGAATATATATTTAAATGGAATGCAAATATATATTTGAGTTGAAATATATATTAAATGTGTGTATGCAACATATGTCACATATATTCTGTGACTCTGTGACAGAATGTGTATGTTCCTAATCTGAAGTTTGTTATTTGATTTCTATTAGGGATCAAAAAATAAAAGATTGCCTCAAATCTCAAAAGAGACTTTGGGTTTTAAGTCACATTGTGACTGTGAAGGACTATGGGGACTTTTGAATTGGACTGACTGAATGTATTTTACATCAAGAGGTAGTCTTGAGCCACCAGATGACATGAACAGAATGTTGCAGTTAGAAGGTGAAATGTCCTTCCATCGTTTTTAACATTGAGATTAGTTTTTCAACACTGGTTTCTAGAGATGGTACTGCTTAGGAAGTTATGGAAAACCCTTAAGAAGTGACACATCACTGGAATAAGTGGGTACTGGGGCAGGCATTGGAGCTTTATATGTAGGACAGCCTCATTTCCTGTTTAGGTTGTTTCCTGAGTGTGGGTACAGGGTGACTAGTCCACTCCAACCTTCTGCCATCATGTTTTTCGTATCTGCTGCTATGATGAGCTATAGCCAAGAAGTGTAAGTCAAATAAACATTCTCCCCACTTTTATCCTAACATAAGCCAAAGACGCAAGTACTGTAGTACTAGCAATGTTAAGTTGAAAAAGTTAAGTGAAGACACGGATGTGTAAAACCCTACACTTCTTCCCTCGCTGATTCTTCTATCATCATCCGAAGGGAATAATTTGCAAAACCAACATCAGAGTGAAGTTGTTGGAAAGTAAGCAAAAAATTTGAATACGACACCTTAGTTTGTTCCAGTAAATGTATATAAAATATAATTTATATATCATGAAGTATACCATTTGATCATATAATTGTATGAAAATGGACAATCCTAGGGTCAGAAAACCACTATTACCATGTTCAAGATAAAAACTGTTTTGTAGTTCACTAAAGTCCTCCAAAACTGCCCTTTGCAGTAAACTATTCTGGTTACTAACACCTTTATCCCTACCTTTAACTTCAATAGTCTCTTGCTATCCCTGTCTTCCCTTTCCAACTGTCTCTCTATTTATGTTTGTAGTGTAGTGTTACTCTTTCTTCATATGTGTAATTTTATTTTCATCGAATATTTAGAACTCTAGAAAGGTGCCACAGTAACTCTTCTTTATCATAAAAAATTTAATATTTAGAGTGTGCCGATATTAACAGATATGCCATAAATGCCTTTTCAAAGTTGTACTGGGAGATTCTTACCCTGAGTTGAATGGTATGTAATTTTGGCTGAAGAAGCAAAGGAAAAGTGCACCATTCTAAATGAGGAATTATATGTGGAAACACCAGAACTATGGCCAAAACAGCATGCTTGAATCATAAGAACTGAGCAAAGCTGAGACAGGCTTTGTGGGATAAGACAGAGAGCATGGGCAAGAAGCCTGTGGAAGCATAAAGCAATAAACTCATCAATCATTCAGTAAACAAGTGTCAGGGCTAAGGGTATAGATGAGTTGAGAGAGAACCTGCCCAGCATGCATGAAACCCAGGGTGTCATCTCCAGCAGTTAATAAACCAGGCATCTGTAATCCTAGTACTTGGAAGGGAAGCTGGGAGACCAGGAGTTCCATTTCCTCCTAGGCTGCACAGAAAACTCAAAGAAAGCCTGCGTTGCCTGAGAGTCCAAGGGAAAACGAAAACAAAACACACAAATAAACTACCACCACCAACAACAAAACACAGTAGCAGAGTCACAGAGGGTCCTTGTTCATTTGTTGCAGTGTTTGAAATTAATGGAGAATCTACTCAATATTTAAAGAGTAGCATGACAATAATCAGAATCTTCCCTTCATTTTTTTGTTATTTAATTGACACATTTCTTTGTTCACAGAAACCCAGGAATAATAAGATGTCATTGGGGAGCTATGATTAAGGCAGTAATTTTCTACAGTAATTGTTAGCGTGACTTGAAAATCCTCTCTTAGGTGAAATCGTTTGTAGGCAAAGTGGAGGCAAGAAGGACCAAATGTAAATAAAAAGCAAGGTTTCCCAAAATAACATCCTTTCATGATGTTGCCATATTCACTATGGAATGCAATGTGGTATGTAAACAGAGAAACAAAAATTTTCTGATGAAACCTATTAATTTCAAGTAAATATAAAATAATTAAAAATAGTATTCCACTTTCTCTTTTTTTTCACCTGCACCACAATATTCTCCCAATTCCTAAATCAATAACAAATCTCACCTCTCCATATACTCCAGTGTGTCAAATATAAACAGCTCTACCAGGTCTATGTTTGGACACAAATACATTACGCCAACAGACCTACTCGATGGCCCTTCACATTTGACCCTATTTTCTATTCCCCTTCACATTAAACTCTACCCAGTAAGCCTTCTTTATATCTATGACAATTTCTCGCCTCCAATTCCATTTTCAATAGACCTCATGTACTTCAAATACAATGACAAAACATTCAATAATAAACGTTCAACAAACGGCAATGATTTAAAGTTCAATCCTCTTCTCTCTTTTTGGTTTCTGAGTGACTTCTTCCTTGGCTTGCTCTCCCTTGGGGCTGTCATTTTTCTGTATGTCAGCTACCCATTAACTTTGTCTTGGTCACTTTTCTTGAGCCTCTTCCTCTAACCCGATGCACAAATGACAGCAAACATTTGAATTGTGTCCTAGGATAGTTCCCCTTATTACATTCTCGATTCAGGTGATTTCATCAAGCTTCATCTTTTGGGTAACATCTCAGGGAAGGTTTAGATATAATGCTCTGGGATTATGATTTACGGTTAAGAAGAAATCCCTGAATACAGTGTATAATCACAAGGGCAAGCCACATGTGGCAAAAACATGTTTTCCCATAGAGGCACATAAACTAATAACAATAGCCAGTTGTAACGAATAATCTGAAATAAACTCACTCCTATCCACTACACCTGGGAGCAGCATGAAAACACATCCCAGGTTTTGAAGAAACTGAGGTTACAAGCTCCTGGTCTTGTTTTCTTGTAGTTTTCTCACAAAATGAGTTCTCCTCACACAACTCCATTCTTGGACCATTTCTGACACATGAGCTAAAGTGACATCCCTTAAGAACTGTTTTTTGAAAAGATGCTGGAAGGATGGAGGAAGAAAGCTTAGAAGAAGGAAGGTGTATTTCTTGAAAACATACATTTTATGAATTAATGGTGTTTTGAGGTCTTTGAATCAAGTTAACCTGTTCAAGTGGGGTTTTTTTTTCTTCCTTTAGCGTGTTTTCACTCCTGTATTAATGGCAATAGTTGCTCTAGTAATGTGCCTCATCTGGTTAGAGACAGAAATCATGTTTAACACCTAGTGATTTATCTCACCTTGTTTCCTCTAATATGGGCTTACATCTAAGAAATAATAGGATCTAACAAAACACACACACACACACACACACACACACACACACACAGAGGAAATGATTTCAGAAAGAAACACTCTGGCTCAAATTGATCCTTCTATTGATTGGATTCCTCGCTGTCCTCTGCAATCTTGTGTCTCCTTAGCCTGTGATGCATTATTGTTTACAAGCATGCACATTCTGATTGGATGCAAGTTGCTCAGTTGTTCAGTCAAGGCTAAGTTACATTGCAATACTGATAATTAGAACTTGGATTACAGAGAAAACATCAGAGTTTTGAAATAACTTCTGCCTGTTAATCATCAAAAACTGTCATCTCCTATTTGACACAAAACAAACATACTATTAAGGCAGTTAAATATGTCATCTGTCCTATTTATCCTTACCTGTGTTATACTGAATGCAGAGTTTGGCACAGAGTTGGGTATCAGATAATTTTGAGGAAAGAGTATAAACTTTGAGTAGAAACTTTTGGATGTGTTTGCAAAAATTTAAAAGCTTAGAGTTCGTTATTGAACATTTTTGGTGTTCACGGCGCATGAATAGCCATTGTAGAGGAAGCAGAGATTAATGGCAGGGTTGCTTTTCTCCAGCAGCTAGCAGTGAGCAGACAAAAGTGCTAACTTAAAAGGCTTCCACTGTAAAATGCCCTGTGATTGCTGCTACGATAAAAGTACACAGGAGCCCTCTAAAAGGAAATATTGATGCATTTGGAAGGAATCTGAAAGCATATTGAGAAGAAACACAAGTTGAATTAACCCTCTTTACATTCTTCTATATAGGTTTTGATAACAGGAACACATCAGTGAAGGAAAAAAAAATAAGAGTTTTGATGTTTCAGAAAACAGTCGTGAAGGTAAAAGTTCTAAACATATGGGACCATAAAATGAGAAGGGGAGTTAGCAAAAAACGTTGGAGAGGCAGACAAGACCAACTGTCATATCTGTGAAGGATCTGCTTTCTAAACAGTGCCCATCCAACGTGATCCAAGCTACGGAAGAACTAAGCTAGTCTGAAGCGGTATATCTTCTATACATGTGGGTCTCGCCACCTTGTATATCCAACATCCCGTTTACTTAGAAGCTGATAACTGGCTGGGGATAACATTGGAGAAATTGTTACCTGATAAGATGGTAATTTAATACTACTATGGATGATACGTGAAGCTTCCCTAATTAGATAATACATAATAATGTTGCCTAAATGAAGGTCAGCCTGTCCTCTATTACCAGACTACTTATTGTCAGAGCTTTCCACACTGGTCTGAGGTTTCTTCTTGTACACTTTTCTTGAATCACTAAAGTCATTGAATGAATTTGCATAAATTTTAATAAAATGTCTTTACATACAATGTTAAAATCTCCATGAACTTCTGGTGTAAATGAATCATGAGTAATTTTCTTTAATTTACCATTTATGTATTTTATAATTACTTTAATATGAAGTTAATAGAACATCTATTAAGTTCTTATTTTACTGATATTTAACTTTCTTTGTTCACATATTGAATTTTTTTTTACCTAGACTATTGCATGTATCGATAGTGTGTTATTTTTTATTGATTATTAGGGTTCTATTCTCTTTTTTATTGGTTTCTATTTATATTATTTCAGTCTTTGATATTATTAACAAAGTTATTGTGAATCATGCCTTTCTTTTTAAATTATTATTTTCTTAATGCCTTCAGAACTCCATACAATATATTTTGCTTGTATTCAACCCCACCTTTCCTCCCTTTAACTCTATCCTGATCTACCCCACCTTCCTTACACCACAACTTCATGTCTTTATGTTCTCTTCTTATTGAAAATAGATGTTTTCATATAATATATTCTGATTAGGATCCCCTTTCCCAAATCTTCTCTGCCTCCCACCCCCACAAATCTATATTTCCTTTTTTGCTTTCTCATGAAAAAACAACCAGACATCTAAAAAATACAATAAAAAATAAAAATAAGACAAAGCAGGAAAAAAAGCAATGCATACAAACAAATAGAAAAAAATAAAACAAAATAAAATATGGACCAAAGTCAAAGCACAAGAAATACATCTAGATCCAGAGACACAATCACACAGATAAAAATCCCATAAAAAACATAACCTGGAAAGCCATCATAATGTATAAACAAACAATATATAATGTAAGAATCAATCAGTCAATAAATAAATCAATATCCAGACAAAGTATAAGACAAAAGAAACAAAACACTAAGAAAAAAAAAACCTTTTGAAAGTACCATTGAGTTAATTCTGTGTTGGTCATCTACCACTGGGCACAGGGGTGACCTAAAGAGTGGTTTATTGTGTATTGTGTCTTCCTTATCAATGATCTGAGAAATGTGTCTTTGAAGAATTTCATCATTGGGAAAATGTCCCAGGGTACTTATACAAACAGATGGTAGAAGCCCAAGCATGTGTAGTGTGTTACCAAACCGAATCCTGTCAATGTTGAAATATGTTGTCTGTTGATTATTGTGTATTAAAGTATATTTAAACATAAAAAGGTTGTGATAAAATACAAGGTAAGAGAAAATCCTTGAACAGTTTTAGAGAGAATTTATGGCTGGGCACTATTCTGGTGAATCGATGTGTGAAACATGTAAAGTTCTGTGAAACATGTAAAGAATTGAGGTTTTCTTCGTAGTGTGTACCCATCTTACATCACGGCTTCTCTATGCTTTCTGTTCTGAACAAAAAGCATAGTTACTTTACATGGAGGTATGGCTTCATGCTACACGAAGCCAGCAAATACTCATGGATACACCTAGGTTTACATTTGAGGCTATTGTTTGGAGTAAACCATTGTGTTTTTACTCTACATTCAAGTTTTCTACTCTTAAAGGACACAATGATTTAATTATAGAAATAAAAATTAAAGATTTTTAATATTTTCCATCATTTTTTAACATGTAAATATCAGTTTAAAGATGTGTTTTGTATTGCTTTACATTTTTCATTTGCTCTGTGAGTTTCTTAGTTGAATTTACATACACACATGCACAAACACACTTAAACCAATGAGCTGAATTTTATTTGGTATGGGGATAAATTTCTAACAATTTCTAAAATGACTCTAAACTTAACTCTGTTATTCTGAAAAAGCCTGGGATAAAACCGGACTCGCTGAACATAGCGGACAATGAGGACTACTGAGAACTCAAGAACTATGGCAATGGGTTTTTGATCCTACTGCACATACTGGCTTTGTGGGAGCCTAGGCAGTTTGGATGCTCACCTTACTAGACCTGGATGGAGGTGGGTGGTCCTTGGACTTCCCACAGGGCAGGGAACCCTGATTGCTCTTTGGGCTGACGAGGGAGGGGGACTTGATTGGGGGAGGGGAAGGGAAATGGGAGGTGGTGGTGGGGAAGAGACAGAAATCTTAAATAAATAAATAAATAAATAAATAAATAAATAAATAAAATGAAAAAACAGCTTTTTAAATTTTTTAAATGTTTATTTGTTGTAGTTCTGTGTGTCCACATACACACAAAAAAGCCATTGCATCCATGTGGAAGTCAGAGGACAATTTGCTGGAATTGCTCAACTCCTTTTACCCTGTGGATTCCAGTGATTGATCTTAGGGACCCAGTTTTAGCAACAAGTGCCTTTATAGCCTGAGGCATCTAACCATCCCACTTTTTCCATTTCTCACTGTGTTACTTGTGCAAAGTTGTCAGAGACCAGGGTAGGAGCATGGGGATTAGAAATAGTAAAGAGAATGAAGGTGTGAGTGAAAATAATAAAATAATAAAACATAGGCTAGCACCAGGAGAGACTTCCAGTGAACACTGAAAATAGCCTGTCTTTAATTTTCCATACATTTTATAGCCCAATACAAAAGAGAGAAGGCAAAAGACTGCTTTCACATGATACAAAGGAAAGCTAAAACAGTATGTGCCCCAGTACTTTGAGACACCAAGCCATTAATTCTTGAGAAAAAGCAGACACTGAATTCACTCTTGACCAAGTATCCTGAAGGCAGTCACTTCCGAATTTAAAAGAAGGAGCAGCAATAGGCTTGAATTCTCTGACCTTTGGTCAGGGTAGAGAGGGTACACTTCTATGGGTCATCTAAATGTCTAAAACACCAAGAAACCACACCCCAGATCAGGGTATGTAACCATACTTGTTGTCAACAACTTTGAGCAACCTCACACTCTCTGACTTTCAGACAAAGTAGAACAAGACTCACATTTTTGGGTCTCCACATAAAGTGTATTTTCTTCACTGAACATTATAACATCAACGTATTGATTATTCAGAAAAAAATTTGAAAGTACCCTGTATCCTAGAGCATCAAATGCTCAGTCAAGACTTATTTCTGTATGTAAAAACAAATAAGAATATCTGTTTTATTAGTATTCAAATATTCTTTTGTCTTTAAATGGGAAGATTGTAGTGTGTGTCAAGGAGTTGTTTTAAAATAGATTTATGTTTAGTTTTCAGCAAATATCAGATTTATATACCTGTTTTCTACACTGTATCAGGCTTTTTCTTTGGTCACCAAGCAGCTCCCAAATCATGACACAGAGACTCGTTATTAGTTATGAATGCTCAGCCTAGCTTTGGCTCATTTCGTGCTAGTTCTTATAATTTAACCTGCTTCTCTTCATCTACGTTTTTACTCTGAGCTTTTCACCAGTTTTCTTTCTGTACATCTTACTTTCCTGCTGTCTCTGGCTGGTTGACATCTGCCTAGTTTCTGAGCCCAGGTGTGTCCCTCTGTCTTCGCATTCTCTTCTTTCTCTCTCCCTCTTCTCTGGAGCCTAGATCTCTCCTTCCACTTATTCTCTCTGCCTCCTAGCCCCGCCTATCCCTCTCCTGACTAGCTATTGGCCATTCAGCTTTTTATTAGATAAATTGCGTGCCTTAGGCAGGCAAAGTGAAAGAAATGTAACACATCTTTAATTAATTAAACACCCATCCTTACATAGTTAAACAAACACAGCATAAACAAATGTAACATACCTTTACACATTAAAGAATTATTCTGCATCATAAGAAAAGTAACATACCTTTATATAGTTAAAATAACATTGCAGAACAATACACATTTGAACCAGGGGTCTTAATTTTAAGAATCTCCAGTGAACTATTTGGAATCAAGCTGTGCTGCATAATGACTCTTTGCTAAAAGTAACCAGCAAACGATTTTGCCAAAGTCACATGTCCTTGACTACAACACCAGCACTTCTGTGGAGTTGCAGCTTCAGTGGGCCCCAAATTAGGTATTTTAGCCACTTGGGATGTGAAGTGGTTTTCTCACTGATACATGTGAATTTGATTCCTGATGATGGAAGTTATCATGACAGTTTAAGATGGCAGGGATCATGATCATTGAAACCTTTCGTGTCTTTGTTGTAAGGACTTCTTTTGAGTGCAGCTTCTAGAATGTGCATTCAATCAATAAAATACAGCACTAAATATCAGGCATCATTTCTGAAATTAGTGTACAAAAGTAATGATTTGTAGTCTTCTGACTGTCAAGTTATAAGTGTGTTTTAGGCAAGAAAGTAAGGGTGATCTCAAACCAGTATCTCCAAGAATCCCAGGGTCTTAGTAAAAGAAATTCATATGAAAATTAATGCAACAACGAATTTTAGCTTAGAGATCAAGCTTTTGCCAGTTTAGGCTTAAAGAAGGACCTCAGTCCTCATCATTAGTTTGTAATTTTGTTTGGTACACTCATGAAGAAAATAACAAGGTAAGCTGTGAAAAATGACTAACCCATGGAAATTCAGAAGTCAGAACAAATTGATATGTGTCCATTGCCAAGTTTAAAGTTATTTATTCCTCAGCAGGAAATAACACAAGCACAGACCTTTTTAATTCTTCAATCTAGCTCTTCAGCATGAATAGATCCGTTCTCTAAATAGCTCAGGCTTGCCTTCTTCTGTCCTTAATTGGTACATAATTTCCCCTTGGTCTTTCCTAGAGTATCTAATAATACTGGTTATATGTTGGACTTTTGGTGGATAGACTAAAAATTTGGTATTCTGTTATATCTTGCCTCATGAGGTTGATACTTGCCTTAGGGGGCAGTTAGCTAATGGAACTGAAACCTTGACCTTGTAAGAGCCTCACTTCAGCATTTCTTGGGGTAGATCATTGGAAGCCAAGGATATCTTCTTCAATTATTCTGTGATTCTGTGAATCTTCTCAGAGCTTAGCTTTTGTCTTTGTAGAACCTATCCACAGGAACTCTGACTTGGAGTTGTTTTTTTTTTTTTTAACTTTAAAAACATGTCTTCTTTGATGACTCGGGAGGCTGCTATTGAATGCTATGCATTCCCCCTCACTCAGAACCTCATCATCCTCCAATCCTGTTCAAGCCCTTCTGTCTGGGTTCTCTTCTCAGCTTTGCAGCTTTGCTTTGCACATGTTCTTACCTAACACACCCTTCAAAGACCTCAAACCAAAATTTCACAGGTGTCAAACATAGACTCTGTTTCCTGGTCAATACTTCTGTCTTTAAAACTTTGATTTGCAGATTGCAAATACCTGTGCTCTGTCAGACTCTGACCTCCTCTTGCTGAGTTCAAAGGAACGCTCCTGCTATTTCTGGACTCTAACCTGAGGAGTAATGTATGAGAAATCTTCTTATGCTCTCTGTCACCTCCTTAGACTTCTGACTCTCCAAAATTACAGCCAGAGTTCTATGAATTTGGGTATCATGTATCCTTCTCCCCATTTTTAACAGTTATTTAATACAGGAAGGATAATCTGTACCAGTTATTTTGTGAAAATCTTGATTTTTCTAGTATGGGATATCAGTAACCTCGCTTCCATCTGTATTAGGATCCTTTCTAGGTCAGACTCTCTTAGCAAGCTCATATTCTTTCTGAAAGCATGTTTGGTCCTTTGGTGTTGATTATACTTATGCTTAAATTGAAATTTTGACTTTCTGTTTTGGCAAGGTTGCTGAAGAAGTTTATCATGCAATATTCTTCTTTTTTTTTTTTTTTGCACTGCCTTAAAATTAGTAGTTGTTCATCTGGTGAAGCTTATACAATCCTCCCTGATTTTGAGTAGTTTTCTTTTAATAACTACGTTCCTCACTTTCATAGAAACAATGAACTTCTCGTTCCTACTAAGAATTCCACTCAATTTTAAAGTAATAATTTTGCTCATGTGCATTCATCTTTTTGAAATTAAACATTTTCCTGAAGTCTAATAAGTGTCTTTTGAAAAACAACAACCTTTTCTAAGAACTTCATTTTCTTAGATTCTGTGATTAGTCTGTCTTTTTTTAAAATATGCACTTTACCTAAATGTCTTCAAATAGTTAGGCCAGCAATTAATATACAGTAGGCATTATGTTTTTATCATTGTTCAGACTTACTATTGATACAAGCCATAAAATTTTAACTATATATGTACACATATATAAACACATGTATATTTGTATGCTTATGTGTATACGTGTATACCTATTAGTCGTTTTTTTAAATTATTTATTTATTAAAGATTTCCGTCTCTTCCCTGCCACCACCTCCCATTTTTCTCCCCCTCCCCCAATCAAGTTCCCCTCCCTCCTCAGCCCTAAGAGCAATCAGGGTTCCCTGCCCTGTGGGAAGTCCAAGGAACCCCGACCTCCATCTAGGTCTAGCAAGTTGAGCATCCAAACTGCCTAGGCTCTTACAAAGCCAGTATGTGCAGTAGGATCAGAAACCCATTGCCATTGTTCTTGAGTTCTCAGTAGTCCTTATTGTCCGCAATGTTCAGCGAGTCCGGTTTTATCCCAGGCTTTTTCAGACCCAGGCCAGCTGGCCTTGGTGAGTTCCCAATAGAACATCCCCATTGTCTCAGTGTGTGGGTGCACCCCCCGCGGTCCTGAGTTCCTTGCCCGTGCTCTCTTTCCCTCTGCTTCTGATTTGGACCTTGAGAATTATGTCCGGTGCTCCATTGTGGTTTTTATATAGAAAATCTCTGCCATGCAATCTTACTTTAATAATTTTTGCTTTGTTTAAATCTAGTCATTGTATTCCAGGATAATTCACCATGTGTTTTCTTTGTACCTTTCACTTTCTTACTGTGTTGTCTGTTGTCTTTACATTCCACAACACATTTCTTCACCGTCCCACCTTCCCCATAACATAAGTATCTGGTGTCCAAAGGCTTCGGCTCCTTCTTTACTTTCTGAGTGACCACCATAAAATGTTTGTCCTCAGTTTTAAGTCACTTCTGCTTATCTCTTTGGCATTTTTTTTTTTGTTTCAGAAAATAAGAACTAGTTAAGTCAGCTTTTCTGCATGGATTGTTAACATCGACATGACTTCGAAATCATCATGGGTGTATGTTGCTTTGTTAATGACAGAAAATTTTGATTAGGGTCAAAAGTGGAAGCAGATTCACTCTGATTTTGGCCAGGAATTCAAGAGAACCTGGCTGAACCCAAGCTGGTATGCCCCACTGCAAGGAGAGAGAGCTTGTTATTCAGTTTAGAGAAGGAGCAGAAAGGCGAAACACATCCTGTCTCCTTTAAAGAAAAAATCTTTGTAAGTCTAGGGCTTATTCTTAATTGCATTACTTGTGTGTGTGTTGTGTGTGTGTGTGTGTGTGTGTGTGTGTGTGTAAGTACATGCAGTCACACTTGCATGCATCCATGCGTGTTTGTCTGCTAGATATATTTTTAAAATCTATACTATTATTGTGTGTCCTTGTGTTTCATTATTGTAACTTCTGAACTGCTTACATATTCAGCATACCAATATCTCTTTGTACATAGTACTTGAGGATGCTTCCTGCTCTTTTCTAGACTTTCTCCTTATTAGATTGCCTCATTTACTGAACAGAATGGCTGTAGTTAGATGAACGTTCATTAGCCTATTTTGTTTTTGTTTCTTATGCTTTGGGATTCTTGTCCAAGATTGACTGTAATTGAAGGAAGTCAGGCATAGGAAAATGAGTGTTACATGATCTGAGTCATACGTATGCTATGAAAATATTTATTTCCCCGAAGCTGAAAGTAGAAAAGTGGTGACCAGTGGCTGACAAGAGAGAGAGAGGTGGGAGAACAGAATAATGACACAAAGTCATGATGTGAGAAAGAGTATCTACGGTGCTGTGGGACAGTAGCCTCATATTCCATCCAGCTCAAAAAAGCCAGAAGAAAGATTTCGGGATGTTTCCACAATGAAGAAATGATAGGTGGTTGAGAAATCAGGTATATATGTAACGAGTCTTAAATGTTCCATTATGTATATGTGAAAGGGTCACATACATCCCTTTAATATAATTTTATTTTTAAATATGTCAAATATATAGGTAAATAAAAATTAATTTTCTGGAGAGATAGAGAAAATGAATTAAACTGTAAGAATGAGATAACTCTATAGGATTATTAAGAGCTTCCAAGAATCGATGAGCCCTGTGTCTGATACACAGACATACAGAAGAAAAGAGAATGAGGGACAAATGCCTTAGAGTAGGTTCTGTGGGAAGTCAAGTTGTGGTTGTGGCAGCCCAATTACGACAACTGACATATTTACAAGGTGCCAATCTGTCAAATAAATAGAGGCTAAAGTGGCCGTGGAATAATAGCCTGTAATACCGTCTGCCATTTTACTTGACTGATGTACTCTATTTTAAGCCTTTTTTTTTTCTCACATGTTTTAGCTGATTTGTGGACCTCAAAACTAACAAGTGCTTCTTCAATTCAAGGCAAAAGAGCAGATGACCGATATCTTACCGTCCAGCTGTGGCCATCTGTCACGACAATTTAATTGCACGATGGTCTCTGTTAATCATTCTAACACCTAGTTGGGCAGGTGTCATTGCCAGTGAGAGAAACTAGAGTCTAAAGTTACACAACTGGAGGGCAATCAACATGTGGCTTTAATGACTTCTCTGATGCTGCATCCCGCCTCACTGGGGAAGTCAGAAACGCCTTTATTTTGCCGCACTGTAATTATTAGTCTCACACTGCTGTGTGCTGGCCTATCTGAGGGCGGAGACAGAATTTTATCTTTTCCTTGCTTACTTAGACAGAATAGTAGCATAGAATAAGTAAGCAGTGACTTAGTAACAAATCCCAGTGGAATAAAATGACAAATTAGGTTGGAGAGTCAGCCTTAAGTTATAGAAACTTTCTGTCTCTATGGTCTTATACATTCCTGAATCAATGAAACTCTTGCAGTCCTATCTGACCCATAGGATGATTGTGTGGATTACAGAGCTGAAAACAGTAGAAACATGGAGACATTCCAATATAGACACAACTAAACTGGGTGTGGTGGCCCATGCCTTTAATCCCAGCAGTGGGGAGACAGAGGCAGAGAGATCTCTGTTAGTTCGAGGTCAGCCTGGTCTACAAAGCAAGTTCCAGAATAGCCTGAGCTGGTACACAACAAAATCAAAACAAAACAAAACCAAAATTAATTAATTAATTAAGCGTAATTGAGAGTTACCTCCAGAGAATTAACGAATTTGATAATTAGCAAGATTACATTTCTGAGTATGGGTTAGTCATATGTACATTAATCTGAATAAATTCTTTTTCAAGTACTCTGATTCAGCGTTCAGAGTGAACCTCTGTGTACCTTGACAAGTGAGCAAAAGAAAGCGTTCTTACTGAAAAAGAAAAGTTTAAGTAATGTGCATCAATGTTTCACCAGCATGCCTGTGCAACGTGTGCATTTAGTACTAATGGAGGCCAGAAGAGCGCATGGCATACTCAGTGACTGGAGTTACAGGGTGCTGTGAGCTGCTGTGTGGGTGCTAGCATTGAATCCAAGTCTCCTGGGAAAAGCAACCAGTGTTCTTAGCTGCTGTTCTTAGCTAATGAGTCATCTCTCCAGCCCCTGAAATTAAACACTGTCAATGCCTAATTTTACCTTTAGAAGCATGATGGTGTTTTGAATGGACAATATCTGTGGGCCTTGACTATACTGTGTAAAGATCTCCATGTGGATTTCAACTTACAAGTTTATATAAATTTTAGAAAAAACAGGCTGCTAAGACATATCAGCTGGTAAAGGTGCTTGTTGTTCAAGTTGAACAACCTAAATTCACCTCTTCCCTAGGACCCAAGTAAGTATGGAACGGGAGAACTGACTCCACAAAGTTGAACTTGGACCCTCATATATACATACATATATATATACATATATATATACATATATATATGTATGCATGAGGCGTCTCATCCACAATATATATGTATATATAAACATACATATACATACACACATATATGCACATTATATAATATTTATGATATATATCATATAGTTTATAAAAGCTGTTGTACCTTTGAGAGACTGAGAAGTATTTAACATTTGCAATGTCCATGAAAATGCTTTGCATACAGCAATCTTTTAGCTAGAATGTTGAGCAGAAGAATTCAGACAAAGGGAAAAATTAAGGGACATTGAGTGAGGGGACAGAGTTTTCTGGATCAAACATGTAGCCCATGGCAAAAACAGAATATCTGGTTGCCAAGCGGAAGTGTTCCTAAACTCTTGTGAAGGAGGTTCAGTTTTTCTGATGAACAGAAAATGGTTACATCTCAGCTGTTGTTATAAGCCATTGCTCAGACAGTGATGGATACTGATGACTGATGTCATCCACTTAAGGTTAGGATTGTACAAGCAATATGCTGTAGAATTGTACAGCTCTGTGCTGGAGGGAGTATTTGTGGCATCGAGGAAGATGCAGAAACCTGCTTTGGTAGGTCATGATGAACGGGAGGACTGCAGCCTCGTGACTCCTATTTCACAGAGCTGAATAATATGGAGACCTCCTCTTTGTGACACTTAAAATCCCTTCACACAAGTTGGAGAGTAAGACCGAAGCCTTAACAGGATAGGAACCAGCAGGTTATGTAGTCAAAGTTCACACGAACTAGAGGACTCTGCACACTGGTATTGAAGAGCTGTGTGCAAAGGGAAGACTGGGCCCTGTATCCAGACAATGAAAGTAGGGTGGAAGACCTCAGAAGAGCATCATGGAAAGAGAAATCTCTGACTCTTAACAGCTGCAAAACATATCCATGGTAAATTTCCATTTGATGAATGGAAAAACTCATGGCAGGAAAAGGACTGGGCACCTATTACAAGGGTCAGTATTTGTATCTTTTTATGCTCCCTGATCCTGTTTACTGTGTGCTCTGGAGAAAAGTTGCCATTAACTACGCACTAAAGATTAAGTTGAATCATTGTTTCCAGTTCAGCAGAACTGCTTCATACCTCAGAGAAGTTACAGCTAATTCTCAGTTTCTAAGATGCTCTGGAATGAGAGCATTGGGTCCTTTGCATAAATTCCCCACGAAAGGATGTAAAGTCATGAAGCCAGTTCCAGTAATGGCTGGTTAAAGGAACACCCTAGAAGTACTCACAGAAGACAAAAGGCCCAAAACCTTGTGTCACTTTCCTTATTCCCCTTGTCACTCAGCAACCCAAGGGCAGAAAAGGGGAAATGAGGTAGCATTCCTGACACCCCCATCTGCCGTGCTGTGCAAGGCAAGGCTGAGAATGGAGAATACCGACATCCAAATGTGCTTTAGCTATGTTCAGTTTTTATATACTGTCGCAGATTCAAATCATTAGACTAATGGTGCTTTATGACGCCAAGTGAATTTAAGGTAGCGAATTAACTAGTTGTTATATGTTGTAGAGAAACACTGTAAATGTCGGATGCCTTTCCAAGTCTCCTTTTTTGATAATTTAACCAAGAAAAAAGAAGGCTTTTGTCCCTGCATGGATTTTAAAGAGACAGTGCAGGAAGAATAAAGTGCTTTGATTCCATTTCAGTAATACCTGACGGAGAGATTCCTTGCTCATACAGCAAACTCGTGAAGGAGAAGAATTCACTGGGGAATACAGAGGAGCAACACCAATAATAGGAAGGGAGAGGCAGGCAGAGCTTGCTCATGAATCTACCACTGTGGAGTAGCTGCGTGCTCATGCAGGGGGATTGGGTACAGATAGAGACACACCTGGCACAAAGATCTGGAATTGGACAAAAAGACCCAGCATGGTCTTTCTGATTAATAGGATCCATGTGCTGTGTTGAATGGTGTTTGATGTTTGTTTATTTTGTGGTCATTATTAAAGAGAGCAGAGACAAGGCTAAATGCCGAGTCTCCACATTTGTTTCAGTCTCTCACTGGTGAACAATAATAATATGTCTTTTTTAGGGGTAGAATCTTAGCACTTTAAAATGAAATTTATTTTTATTTATATTGTTAATATTAATTCTTAGCAATATATTCAGGACTGGTATTAATTTGGTATTCTAGAACACACCGACAGCCAAATGACTGGCATAAAGAACAGGCTTTCTAGCAATAGACTACTAGAAACAGGAGGATTGATACATGGCATACCACACAGGGCCATGCAAGCCATCAGCAGGGTCAAGAAGGCTGCTGAAGTGAAGATAAAGTCCAAACAAGGTTGTTATTACCTGTGAGAAATAAGAAACATACAGGAAGTTGGCTTAGAATCTGCTAATGAGAACTCCATATTGCAGCATCCATGAGTCTGCTCCCTGAGAAAGAATGGCAGCATGTACTAAGATTCAGGAAAGAAGTAGGTGGGTTTGCCAGCAAAAGGTAACTTCACAAGCCCAGAGTTTTCTGTTTCTTGGAATTAGCAAGCCCTGGAGTGGTAACCTCAACCCATCCATAGGGGCCTGGATCAGGAATACATAGATTAAACTGGTTGTGATTTCTCCATAAGTATTCCCAGGCAGGATACAGCTGAATCATATGTAAATTTTATTTTTAATATCTGAAGACTTTCCATGATCAGCTTACTGTAGAAATATTGCTAAGTCTCCACTATAAGAGCACTGCCAACTTCTCAGGAAATCTGTATGTTCCAGTGACTTTAGAGGCTAAAGCAACAGCCCCCAATGCAAATCTGCCCATGGGTCCACACGCATTCTTCAAAAACATACCTTCCTCTGCTCTGTATAAATCTGGGTTTCATACACTATGTTCCGCAGGGCCAGTCTGAGGTTTGCAATGTGGACTGGAGGGGACAAGAGGTCAGAAAGAGATGAGGAAGTCTTACTTGGATGTCTGCTATAGGATTTCCTGTGCCTAGTCACTATTTGCTGTTATGTTAAAGCTAACTACTTTATATCGGAAGACACACACTCATCTATTTCTAGTCATGGGCCAGAGACTGCTTGAATGGGTCTTTGCTCTATTTCTCTTCCAGTTTTCATTTAAGATAAAATTGTAAATGAAATAAATTAATGATCATTTTTCTTTGCACAACACAATAAAAGTCACATATTTCCCCGAATAACTGATGGAACAGCCTCACTTTCTGCTTAATATCTATATTTCTACAACATGCCGCCTATCACACATCTCTAATTAACACCTAATTTCGTATTAATTTCCTTGTTGTTTTTCTTTGGGCTTCTGTAATGAGACAATAACTTACATTTGCAAATAACCCTATTAGCAATACTTGTTGGATTGTAACACCTTGTGGGTAGTTATCATGTAATCATCTTTTCAAAATTATTACTCTATGTGTTAGATATTGGTTGCTACTAGTTTTAAATGTGTTGCTAAATGTGTCACAGGCTCACAAAAGGAAGCAAATTCTGCCTATATTACGTGTCAGATTTTCATGTGGAGCTTCGGTTTAATAAATAAGTTAACATTTGCAGAAGCCACTGGATCTAAGAACCAAGCATTCTAATAATTGGGAATCAAAGGTCAGCGTTCAAGAATTAACAATATACCTGCAAACCCTGAACCACAGGGTGACTAGTTAATTTCTTTGTCCTCAGTTTCTGTTAATATTTCAGAGGGAGACTCTACACCAAGAGGTATGTAAAGATCATAAGAGAAACTAAATAGACTGTGTTTTATAAATTGTGAAGGAATAGACATAGAACTGATCCTGATGATTTTCTTCACTCAGTGTGAATGGTGTCATGGGAATAAAAGCACTGATGACATCCACATATCATTTCAATTCTGTATTTGTTAGTCCCTGCAATATGTAAGTCCCTGCTGTGCAAAGTGTAAGTGATTCAGAATTTGAGCAACTCAGCCAGTCATTTTTTCCCCTTCAAATTCACAAAGCTGTAAAAGCCAGGGACACATACTATATAGTTCAATAAGTATGGATCAGGGACTTCTAATGGGACCAGGTACAGTGTAGATTTGAAGAATAGAAACATATTGGGCAAGTTGTCAGGTGCTTTCTGTGTCCCTTTTGCCATCGAGGATAAACAGAGACAAAGGAGAAGTTAAGGAGTGTAACATGATCCCCATCAGTTCTCTACTTGGGCAAACTCAGGATAAAATGAGAGGGTTTTATATATATATATATATATATATGTAAAAATGCTAGTTATCCATCTAGGCTTTATAAAGGAAATGTAAATAGTGAGGCTTAGAGACACTCTATGGCGTCTCTTAGTCTTAAGAACTCATAGACAGCATTTTATGAACTCCTCTGCTCTTTAAAAAAAACAAAAAAAATGTAATAGATGGAAATTATCATCTTTCCTCTGTCCCTACTAAATTGTATCTTGTTTGTCTCCATTTTGATCCTGCTGGCTCTGCATCATGCTCTTTACACATTCTTGCTGTCAAAACTGCTCTGGGAAAAGGTGGTTGGGTTTTTTCATCCCCCTCCAGCCTGCCCATTTTCCTCATTCTTACCTTGCTTATCTATTTCCACAAAAGAATTCTTCAAGAACAGAACAGTGAAGTTGAGAAGAGAATGGGTAAATCAAGTAGTCAAAACAAGGGAAAGGAAGGGCAAAGTGATCCCAAGTTGGGGACCTAATTTGAATTACCTATGCTGTAGCCGTCATCCTGGAGATACGGGGGTGTGCAGTACTGTGCAAAGGAACAATGAATTCCCCAGAACATTACTGAAACTGGTTGCTAGGAATAAAATAAAATAGTTCTACCATGGAATCCTGCCAAGTTATAACTCTTCAAAACCTGGTTATACAGAAGGGAACAAGACTCCATGTCTACCCTGGGCAAGGTCAGGGTATAGCTAGGAAAGAGTTATGAATAATGTAAACACTACTTAAGAAAAACCTGTCTAGAAATCTCTTCAATCTAATGAAATGTAAAAGTAATGGAGCAAATATTTGAGGGTAAAAGGTCAAGGAAGATTTGAATAAGAAAGAATGTCTTATAACAAAATGAGAAGGAGCGAAATGAAGAGCCAGTGTTATCTGCAAAAGGGCAGAAGGAGCTTTTAGCAGAGACAGGGCATTTAACCAGTAAACTAAGTCAGAAAACGGGTGGTGCATAAACAGTATGTTGTCTAAATGGCTTAAGGACATCAAACTGTCCAAGAATTCTCTAGGTTCTGTGCTGGAAAAACAAAACATAAAACTCATGTTTTTGACCTCACAACCCACCATTACTTAATGAAAACTTCCCAGTCAGTGTTTGAGGTTGTTCCCAATAACACTCCTTATAGATGAGACTGTAAACGGCTGTGATCAAGCCATGTTTAGAATTAGAGTTTTATTGTGTGTGTGTATTTCTACATCCTCGAAAACTGTAGCTTAAACTGCCCCAACTTTGGAAGAAATTTTGCATTGAAGAAGCTACTAAGATAAAAATGATTAAATCATTGTTAGACAAAATAACAACGACTAAATGGTCAAAGAAACGTGCTTTTGAGATAGAGCCTCTAACCTGCTATGTAATCAAAGTTTGATTTCCTGATCCTCCTCCCTCAGCATCCCTGCTTCTGGGATTACAACACTCATATGAATGTTTACATTGCTGTAAATGTGTGGGAATGAGAATTTATGGAAAGAAATCTGCACCTGAAAAAGCTGATTGACAGATTAAAATTTAATTATGTGGAGAGATCTGAATGTTTTAGTTCCAACGCCAATTATAATTCAATTTATCTCGGGCTGTCTGTGGTCTCCAAATTGCTTGCCCATTTCTGTGTGTGCTGTAACATTCCTGTCAGTGCTAGACCTAGCACTCTGACAAATAGGTTAAAAACTTTCTGGAATGTATTATCTCAACAAAACTCACTTTTCTGCCAATCAAGGGCCAAGAGAGTTGTCAGACAGCCTCTAAGGTTTACAGAAGAGTTGCATCTTTCTATAACCAAACATGTCCACAAATTGTATTTGAAAAGTCTCTTGATTTATGGTTTTCTTTATTCTGTAAAAAAAAAAAGTTTATGAAATTTCTGTCTTATTGGAACATAGTATTTGTGGTGACCTAAATCTTTGTTATTGAACCAGAGTCACTAAAATTTTGCAGTAGAAGAAATCACTTTATTTAAATTCCTTTCAGGTGAGAGCTGGTTATTGTTCTATATGTGTATGTCTGTGTATGTGTATGCATATATCTTGTCAACATATCTCTGACTTTTAATTTTGAAGCAAGGGAGAACTGTGTCTCTATTAACTGTAGAGGTAGATTGTATTGGTTTTCACTGGATTTATCTGTGCCTTTAATTAGACATTCTTACTTGTGTTCTTTTCTTTTCCTTTTCTTTATAAGCCTGTATTCTTTTTCATTGTTCATGGGTATGTTTATAAGTTAACAGAGTCAAAGCCAAGACAATGTATTTGTATTCTACTTTCCCCTTATGTTTCTGGATTTTTCTCTTTTATTTTCCGACAGATTCGGAGGGTATTTGGATGATCTGACTCTGCAAGAAGAACATAGATGTACAAAGGTACTCTGAGGTGTGCTTAGAATGTTTACTTCCGAAATGATTAAGAAAGACATTGGATTTAGTAAAATCTTCCAGGAGCCAAAGTCTCAGGTTCTATTAAGCAAACAGAAAAGTCACTTAGGAAACATCACCAAAGCCCAAGTAAATAATTTTCCCTTCTAGAAATACAGACATTGACAATTGCAAGTATCTATTGACCAGAGTCAGCTGTGTCCCTGTCGTCCCCTTCACTGAAGTGAATGGTGATTGCAACCTTCTGTTACTATGTTTTAGTAGCACTTTGTGCGTGGTAAAAGGCAAGTAGATATCTATTTTTCTGGTTTCTAGAGCAAGAAAACCGAGATCAAATTTCTCCCTACTCTCCCTATTTCAACTTGTGATATTTCAAAAGAATCATATTCTACCTCCAATACTATCTTCCATTTGTCTAGGCTTTCAATTTCAATCAATTATGAGATGATTCCATCTTTCTGATTCAGGATTTAGATTAGGTTTTTTCCCAATATCTCTTTATCACTAGTAAATTTCTCATTAATATTCTATATTACCTTCCTCATCTTATTCAGATGTTTATTCATATCCCCTTGGTTCCATTCCTATTCCTAAAAACCTTTTTTAAATATTTTGCAAGGTATTTTGTCCTCTGCTATATATTTGTAACTGGCTAGTAGACAGCTATGGACTTGGGGAGGTGTCCTATTCTCTTGTGTTTGCACATCCAGTGTGTTTCAAGGTGAGATTTGCTTATCTGTTGTGGTTGGATCTCTCCTCTGTAATTATACTATCATCATCATGGTAAGTGGCTTTCTCCCTGTCATATGAGTTTTTATGTTATATTGTATATATTTCCAACTAGGCTTAGTAGCAAAATCCACCTGCAAACATGTTTGCCTGAGACTAATGTTGTGAGTCCAATGCATGAAAAATGGAAGTCTGAAAAGCCCATGTTTCTTTAGATCTCTCAAGCATGTGTAAATTTGTAATTCAGGTTGGTATGACACAGGTGGAATTTGAATATGTGGTGCTCCCCTTCTTGTTATTTTATTTGAGGTTGTGGTAACCTCATCTACTGATGGAGATTTTCAATATCACTGCTGACGTTGGTCTTGGATTTGTTATATGGTGTGATTTTAATGCTGGAGGCCCCAGGCAAAGTGAAGGTCTTGACCTTCCTGTCCTCTGATTGGACACTGGTGCAGATTCTGATACTTTGTGGTAGAAAGTGATGGTTAGAAATTTTCAAACATTTATGTGAATTGCCTCAGGGGGTCTCTCTCTCAAGACCAACTTATTCTCCAAGGTCCAGGAAGTGGTAATACTCAGGAGTTATTGATTCCTAGCATAGTTTAATTTCATACCACAAAGTCTTCTTGGAGGCCATCACCAACTAGGAATACCTAAGAATGTGTGGGGAGATGTAGCCAACATCTCTAAAGCCAGGACCATATGCAGACTTTGTATCCTTTCTTATCATCTGTAAAGTGCACGTTACTGGACTAATAAAGATTAGTGGGGTTCTTCCTCTTTCCTTTTTACTCCTTCTGAGGGTGGGACATTTTTCTCCATTGGGAGCACATATATAATGCAGTGTTTCTCATGTTTTACATATCCAATGGAGGTTTAAGGAATGGATCCTTTCACAGCTGTTAAATATAGAGCTCTCCACAGCCACCACATATGTACTCACTAATAGTTCTAACTAATAGTCAGTTGCAACAAAGGGTGTTGATAAATCACCATGAATTATTTTGTCTCAGTGGAAAGTCCTGCAAGAAGCCATGAAATTGACAAACAGAAGACTTACAATGAGGAATGCTCAGAAAGGAAACTATCTATGAAATGTCCTCAGAGGAAGAGGCAGACATTTGTAGAGCACAACAACATAGTAATCACAGGGTGAGAAATAAAAGTCAAAATGTATTGCCTCTAAGATCAAGTGTTTGACAGAATTAGATGAGGCTAAAGTTTTTGAAGAGTTCCTTGGACTTGGCCAGCATAAGGGTTTTGGTGTGTGACAACATTCTTTTCATTATGTGACCTCATGCAAGTCAATGTTTGATGTGATCGAAATCAGATCTCAAACAAGTCAGCAAAGAAAGAAAAGTAAGATCTTGAAAAGGATACGTCAAGCCCATTGTCTGCACTTTCCTCAGTGTAGGAACTACTCACTACAGACAGAGAGGGGATGCTTCAGAAAAATTGAGGAAATTTGTATATGACGGAAGTTTTTGCTGTTGTTCCTAAGAGTTAATGTTTAACTGGAAAATTTTAAATCACAGAGAAAATTTTGTTTTCCTCTGTGAATATTAGGTGGATGGAACACTGAGTGTCTATCTAAAGGAGGAAGGAAGGTACCTGTTTTCTGACCTGGAATGGAGAAAAGAGGTCAAGATGTCCATCTTGGTGAACTATGAACACAAATGGAATTGGACAATGTGCACTTGTTTCTTCCTTCAATATCAGCTCTACAAAGAAGAAAGAATATCTTCATCTAAACAGGGCACTGATGATTGAAACTGAAGACAGTAAACTGGGAAAGAGCCCATGAGGAAGGATAGACTGTGCAAAGTTTAACCTAAATCATAGACTCCATCTAAAATTCAAATATCACCAAGAAACATATCTTGCATATTGAAATATTGAATTTTATTTTTTATTCAGGAAAAGAGAGAGAGAAAGAGAGAGAGAGAGAGAGAGAGAGAGAGAGAGAGAGAGAGAGAGAGAGAGGAGATGAGGAAGATCACAAGTGGAGAAAAGGGTAATGAATAGAAACCCAAATATCAGTCAGCATGACCCTAGTCTGATTTTAAGAGTCTACTAAGCCAAGGGCAACTGTCTGGAGAGAAATACTTCTCATATATTAACCTCTAATGTTCTCTGAGGAAGCCTTTAAGGGCAAAGAACACAGAAAAAGCACACCTTGGTTGGCTATTGCAGTGGGAAGCAATTAAGTAGTTTAACAGAAGCCAACACATGCAGTTAGTTGGGGCATTTGACCCCAAATTTCTAGAACAGTGTTGGGTACTTTCCAACAGGACTTTTCGCAGTGCAGATAGAAAAGGGGAAAACATCAGCTTCAGGTTAAGTCAAGGATGACTCCTGCTGAGACGAAATAGATGAACCTTTGCCCTGTCACAGGATGAAGGAAAAAGGAGAGAAAGAGGAGAGGTAGGATGGCAGAATGCATTGTTTACATGTGAGGAAAAAGAACTACCTACTAAGAGAAAAGTTTATTGTTTTCTTGAGTATAATCTAACAATAAAAACATACAAAAACTTCTTGGCATGCTCAGCATTAGAAATACACTAGATAATGTGTATTACTCTAACAATCTCCTGAGCACACATTGATAGAGTTTTTATTAGGGTATCAACCTAAACTACTTTGTTCTCTCTTTTTGTCTTTTGCTAGTCTTTATCATTTTGTACCACCCCTCTTTGTTCTACTTCTCCTTCTTTCTTCCTCTCTCCCTCTATTTCTCATTTTCTTCTCACTTTTCTTCATTTCCGTAGTGTCTTCTTTGTTTATATTACCTTCATTTACCCATATTAAAGAGCAGTTATATTTAATTTTAAAATACATAATGTCTTGCGGTATGACTTTGTCAGTCTCCTCATGCAACTCCTCCCTTCTGCATACTATACCATGTGACATTTTTCAACTGACATTAATTCATCTAGTCCATCAGGATAACTCTGTATGTGGAAATGGTCATGGAGAAAGAAACTTCACTTGAAGGAAGTATCAATCACAGGAAGGCAAACCACAGGTAGATTTATTTATTTATTTAATTTACTTTTCTCTGCTACAGGCAACGTTCCTTTTATCCTGTGAGAAAAAAAATTAACTCTTCATTTCATCAGAAAACATATCATTTGTGAGATTCTAGCCTCATGAATTGGTTTGAAAGTTCCAGTGAATGAGCAGGGAAGTGTGTGCACTGTTGTGCTGCAAAATCAAACAGTTTTAATCAAACTGCTCAGAGAAGTCTTTAGTGTAGAGGATGTGAAATAAGATGAGATTTACACTTTCAACTGCAATGCCATCTGAGTTCTTTCAATGAAGACGAATGAATAACTCCATCATCTCAATGTGTCGTCTCTTTAACCAACATGCTGTCCGCGCTATGATTTGTGATGGCTTTACACAGGAAAAACTAATCGAGATATATCATGGCTGTCAAGTCCTGGTATTCCCGTGGGCTTTCTGAGCAGACAGTTTTACCTCTTTCATTATCTTTGTGTTACAGATAATGGATAATAAACCAGCTTACAGTACCCTAAGGAGGCTTTTTGGGGGCCTAGGAAAGTCTTCAAACACACTGTATACACATTAAACTTTTCTTGCCCTCCGAAGACACCTTGGAATCAAATAAAACTTGCTTTACTTTCAAAATCAAGAATCAATTTCCCCAGTCCCTGGTTAGAGAAGGGAGTTTTATCTGTGGTCCCATCTGGTTCTTGAAGAATTTAATCCACCATCTTTCAATGTTTGGTTGGGAGTACGGGAAGATTCACTAGGGGCTCATGTTATAATCCAAATTTTTCCCCAATGCCCTTCTTTCTCTCTCACATCTGACTCTATGGACTAAGCCATCCATTCTTGCTCTCCATGTCAACAGACTTTCCTCTGTATTTTCTGTTTTCCTTCATTCTGAAATCTGGATTCTAAGTAGAAGGTGCTATTCCTGCAGTCCTCTCATCTCTACTTTAAAGGCAAGTATTTACTTTGGCATTACTCTTTTGTATCCAGATTATTAATGTTTGTAAGATTAATTAAATAAATGGGATCATTTTAATGCTGACTAAATTTAAGACATTTTTCTTTGCCCCTGAATAATCTATATAAAGTAGATAATCTGTTTTCGGTCCTCTGCTTTATCATTTTGCCCTTGTCACAATTATATATTTATTTGTATAAAACTAGGTAGGAAAAAAGAAGAATGCAATGCATATAAAGCATGCCAAAATTATGGAAGATATAAGTATATATGCTTTTATAAAAAATGTCTAAATACTCTTGCATATCATCCCACACACAAAAAAAAAATTCTCATTTAAAAGAAAGAAGGTATAGTCTACTTTTGCAACCAAGCATGAGGAATCATGACTTGGTACCAAAGATTTAGGTTATCCCAAAGGGCTTATTCCAATGTGTCAACTATTTCATGATTTTTTTAATAAAAGAAAGTCATGATACTCTTGTCAGAGACTGCTTGCTTGTTCACAACAGCCCAGACACAAAATAATTACATAGAAACTATATAATTTAAAACATTGCTTGCCCAAAGTCTTATGTGTATTGCTAGTTAGCTCTTATACCTTAAATTAACTCATTTTCATTTTTTATACTTTACCATGAGACTTTTGGTTTACCATTAATGTTCTCCGTTGTGTGTCTCCTCTTGACAGCTACATGGTATCTCTCTGACTCTACCTTCTTTCCTTCTCTTGCTGCTGGGAATTCCTGCCTTGCCCTATTTGCCTAAGATACTGGCCAACAAAGCTTTATTCATTTACCAATAAAGCAAGGACAATAAATACAGAAGGACACCCCACACCATTTTCCTTTTTATGTTTAAATAAAAAGGAAGGTTTTAACTTTGACATAGTAAAATTACATATAACAGAACAGGTATCAAGCAAGAATTACAGTTACAATATCTACTTTATCTTTTATCATAACTAAGGAAAACTGCAATTATAACTATCTATTCTTCAACTCCATCAAAGATTCCAGAAGGTTTTCATTATTTCCATTGTTAACAGGAAGTGCATTGTAAGCAACTTCCAAAACTCTAGAATTGACAGAGATATTTTGCTGCCTAGACAGTCACACAAAGTTCTTCTGTCACATCTGTCACAATCTTCTGTTGGAAGGAGCTGCCTATTTGTCCCAGCTGCCCAGAACTGAAATAATCACACAGAAACTGTATTAGCTAAATCACTGCCTGGCCCATTAGCTCTAGCTTCATATTGGCTAACAGTTATATTAATTTAACCCATTTCTATTAATCTGTGTATCACCACGTGGAAGTGGCTTACTGGGTCAAATTCCCAGCATCTGTCTCCAGTGGATCCATGGAATCTCTTTGACTATGCCCTTCTTTCTCACAGCGTTCAGTCCAGTCCTCCCTGCCTACCTACATTCTGCCCTATGAGTAGGCCAAGGCAGTTTCTTTATTCACTAATGAAAAAAAGCAACACATAGATAGAAGGATCTCCCACAGCAATCTTCAGGCTACTGGCCCATAGTATCTGGAAGACTTTTTCATATAACAGGAAATTTCAAAGACAGTTTCACCTATATTGTCAGTATGTTAGTCACATTTTTCTGTATCCTGCAAAACGTCTGGCAGACTCTTTCATGAAGCAGGAACAGCAAAGAACTGTCTCACATTCCTTAGGCAACTTTAGCAGTCATTTTTATGTGGGTTCTGTAAGTTCAGTCAAGTATTTGAAGCAAGAGCAGTTTCTTGCCTAAAGAGTTAACAGACTCCATGAGAAGCTTCTTCAATGTCCATCTTCCTCTTGAAGTAATTGGTGCTGCCAGGAGCAGATGTGTCTCATTGTCATGAAAAGACCTAAGTTCTTAAAACATTTTAAATGCCATATACTGTAGTCTTTGAAAGATCTGAAGAATATCTATCCATCTGAAATATATTTGTACATCTACAAAACCTAACTAACATCACTACAGGCTTGACTATCATAGATGACTATCTATTAACCTATATTTCTTTATTGTGCATTATATTTTTAAATGAGGTGTACAAACACAACACAATACCTTAATCAAGAGGTATTAATTAATCGCCTTAAATTTGTATCAAGAAACCAATATTTTTACCAATGCAAAGTATCCATCTCTACAGTATAATACAAAATAACTTTCAAATACATTGGTGGATATATCAGGTAGACAGTTTACAGAAGAGTAAGGAAAGACCTCAAATAGCCCTGAAATATGATCTAATGATGTTAGAATTCTGATTGGTGGAAGCTCGAAGTTTGTTTGTACATTCAAAAAGGGTCTATTGAACAACCACAGGATGTTAGGTTATACACAAAGGTTGGCATAAATTGTTTCATCTTGGGTCAGATATACCCCAATATAAATTTTGCTCACAACCTGTAACATTCCAGCTCTTCACAACCAGCCCACCGATGATATACACTGTTTACTGAAGATGTAACTTTTTTTCTGGAAACTTCAGTCCAAAGTGGGTTTTTTTTCCTTATTTTTGTTATTTTTCTCAACATGTCTCTAGCATTGATTTGATGTCTATATTAGTTGTACATCAAACATTAATGCTGGCTGAATAGAATAGTCTATCTTGTCCTCTGATTCCAAATCCATTAGGAATTTGTAGTGATTCCCATTTCTTAGAAAATGCCAACTGTGGAAAGACTGGAAAAAAATATCAATGGCTGGGTCATCTGTGCATGTCTTACTGTATCCGTGCGAGGATGAGCCCTAGAGTGTCCTAGTGATTTATCATTCCTTCCTAGAAACTTCTCTACACAATGAATGTTTTATCAATGCCATTGTCAAATATGAGCAAATATGTCAGAAATGAGTATTAATATGTAGGCAAATGAATGAAAGACATTTTGCTGTCCTGGATGAGTTTTATGTACATATATCTGAATACTTCTTTTTTAAATTAAGATCTTTCTGGAAGGTTTAAATGGTCACTGTGGCATCACTGAGTGAAAATATCATTAACAATGTGCTTTCATTGAAGATTATTACCAAAGGGTAGCACTGAAATTCAGTTTTTCAGTTTAAACCAATTCATTTTGGATCCTTTGCAATATCATGGTATTTTTTATCAACATTTGTAAAAGATTATCAGAAATTTTGACTCAAGTTTAGAAAAATAAAGCCACTTT
>NC_022017.1:33358401-33389542 GCF_000317375.1 Microtus ochrogaster | reverse complement strand
ACACTCACCTACCCCCAAATTGTATACATTTTACTAGATAGTTAATTTTGCTTAATATTTATTACTTTCAAAAATAATTCTAGTCATTCCACTGTAATTTCATAGTAATTCTTAGTGCTTGCCCCCGTATTGGTGACTTCTGTCATAGTTGTAACAAAAGACAATTAAGGCATAATATAGAAATGTTGGCTCATGACTTGAAAAGGAACACAGTTTATGATACTGGAAAGATATGGCAAAGAGAACAAGGTAGCTGGTCATATTATGTCTACAATCAGGGAACAGAGAGGAATGCTGGAACTTGGCTCTTTTTTCCCGTTAACTTTTATTCAGTGCACCTCCCCAACCTATAGGAGATGGATACCTACAATCGTAATGGGGACTTCTATGCTCTATCAGGTTATGCTGGAAATGTATTTATGACTAGGTATGTATGTGTGTGTGTTTGTGAGTGTGCATGTGCATGTGTGTGTGTGTGTGTGTGTGTGTGTGTGAAAGAGACACAGAGAGAGAGAGAGAAAGAAAGAGGGGGGTATCATTAGGTTAATCTCGATAATAAAGATAACACTGACTATTATGCAATATACCTTCATAATGAATAGACATTGAAATCGTTAATTTTGATGCTTTTCACTGTTATATTACCTGGTTTTACTTCAGGTTATTTAATCTTTTCATAGTCTGCAACCACAATTATAAGTTCCAATGATTTATTCTTAGATAACAAAATTCAGGATTTTATTACTATTTAGATTAACTAGATCATATGTAATTTTTAAATGTATTTCTTTTTTGCTTTTGAAGCTACATATTTCTAGCAAATTTTCAACTTTGCAAAATTTATTTGAGTTGTAATTTTTAAGTTTATTTTTGGTTCTTTTTAATTTTCTATGGTGACCGAATTACTTCAGCTTCAGTGAATAATCAGATTATTTATATTTTATTTCTAAAATGCAGCTATTGTTTAAGTGAATTTTACTGTTTATTTAATAATGTGTTAGTTTGATATTAAGTTCAAACATTGATTTTTTTACTTAGTAATACCCAATATATTAACTTATCACATTTCTCATAATTACTTTTGCATATATCAAATTTATTTTACAAGTATTTCATTATAAAGTATCATATTCTTAACCTAATCATTTGATTGCTTTTCTAAATTTTCAATATTTTCCTAAAAATATAAAAATACAATGGAAAGATTTAAAGGATCCGAAACTCAGGGACTTTGCTCTGAGAATATGTATTCTTCTTATGCCAGAAGCTATCATCATAAACTCTCACTGACATGTGTGTGTCTAAGCATGAGCTGAACCAGGATGATAAAAAAAAAGACCTGCCCATGTGGATGGGGGACAAAGCCCATAAGGTCTCAACCCTACACATGGACTGCAGGAAACTAAAGGACTCTCTAAGTGAGAGAAATGTCTTCCTCAAGGAAGAGCACGCCAGCTAATTGTCCGATACCAAATCATAAGCCCTGAAACATACATGCAAGTAACATTATATGGACTGAGCAAGTTGTATTTAGGTACTTAGAAATATATATGTGCGTATGTAACAATAATTAATGAATAAATATGCAGTGAATTTGAAAGGGAGGAAGAAAGGACATATGAAAAGGTTTGTAGGGAGATGAAGGAAGAGAGAAATTATGTAATTATAATCTCATGACTGAGGAAAAAACAGAAAAATAATTAAAACTAAATAAATTTAACAGTGACTTTCCAGATGTTCTCAACCTATGAGTTATTATCACTTGGAGGGGGTCACATATCAAATATTTACATTATGATTCATAACAGTAGAAAAATTCCAGTTATGAAGTAGCAACAAAATAATTTTATGGTTAGGAATCACAACATAAGGGATTGTATTAAAGGGTCACAGCATTAGGAAGGTTAAGAGAACTGCCTTAGAATTTCAAGAAATACAATTGCTTAAACTTCTATTGACAATTAATTACCATAATTTATCACACCAAAACCAATCAATAGCTCCCAGAGTCGGTCTATTTGATAAAATTTTCCTATGAACTTTATAAACATTTAAAATTAATAAATCCTAATAGTTATAATAGTTGGTAACAGAGAGACTGGACCTTTATAAAAGATGCCACGCAGAGCTTCTACGTGTGTAGACTCAAAAGCAAACCACATGGTCTGGCATCAGCCCCGCACCTCACAGGTTCTGACGACTTTCTCCGCTTCTTGTATTCCCTCTGTCTTTTCCACCCTTCCTCTTTCTAAACTCTGCCTTCACGACTATTCAAAGTGGCTTTGTTCTCCAGTACAACAGGAAGTGGAATTCAAAATGAAATCAAGGTGGGTTTCTTTCTTTTTCAATAATTCCATATAAAGAGATCTTGCTTAATGTTATATTATACATATCATAATTAAACTGCTAAGACCTGTAGTGATCATAAAAGTAATAAGTGGATAGAATTTCAATAAGTCACTTGGTGTACTTTCCATATGAAAATGAAACACATGAAAATACAAGCACACACTTGTTGGGAGCAGCGAGAACCCAGATCCTGAATTTCTTGTAATCCCCTGATCTGAGTGCCTACAGCTGCTCTGAGCACGAGACCTTCAGGAGTTCCTGATGGCAGGAGAGTGGTTTCTGGTGGGTTTGGCTGGGGCGTGGCTATCTCTACATAATCTGCCCCTGAACACAATAAAGGGGGCATTCTTGGGGAATTCAAGGATGACCCGTGTCCCTGTCTCTCTGTCTGTGTATGTCGGTGTATTTTAACCTCCAGCCCCTTTGCCCGAAGCTTGGTAACCGAGCGCAGACACAGGGGCGCGGTGCACGGTACACACATACACACATATATGCAATACACAAACACATATACACACATTCACTTATACATGCACACACACACACACACACACACACATATACACCTGCACACAGTCACAGGCGCACCTCATTTCCACAGTGAACTCATAAGAGAATACCAAAATCTTTCTGAAGAATTCACAAATAATAGTTCACAGCTACAGTTTCCACAGACATTCATATTTAACATAGTGTAAAAGTGAATCATATTACACAACTCTAAGCAGCAGGAGAAATAGTCTTCCCCAGGGAAGAGGTGTCAATTGGTTATGCAATTCAAAATGGCCATCCCTGAAAACACGCATACAAGCAGCATTATATGGAGTGAGTATGTTTTATTCAGGGATATGTGTGCATAGACACGAAAACATATGCATGCAACAACAGTCAATGAAAAAGAAAGACCGTAACTTGAAAATGCACATGAAGTTGTATATGGGAGAGTTTGGAGTGAGGAAGAATAAGATGGGGGAAACGATACAATCATATTGTAATCTGAAAAATGAAAGAAGCAATTAAAAAGTAAATGCAAATAAAATAGAAACTGGCTACTAAGCTAAAGAAACACTCTAAGTCATTCATTCAAATCCAATTCCTCTGTGCAAGTTTGGGTTGGGGTTACTAGGGACACAGCAGACTTCACACATGGAAGGTAAAGTGGAGACAAGTGGAGAAAGCCTAAGTAGGATGACTCTGAATGACTCTCTGTGTATAAAGGCCCAGAATATCATACGAGGAGTGAGCACAGGGCATCCCTAGGAATCCTACTCCTCATATCTCAGGGGATCTGAACCATGAAAAGAGCACCACATCATGGCTTCCTTTTTGCACCCAGCAAGAGGCCTGCTGTCATGACTTTTCTCCTTGCTGATGGCTGGATCAAACTACTTTGTATGGGACTGTACAACATGTAGCAACAAATTTCTCTTTGGATTCGCTACTAACCCATTCTAGTGTATATGGCTTGATTTTATCACTGTGAATCCTCAGCACTGGATTACAAATCTGAGAGTATAGAAGGAGTTGGTGTGGCCTGCCAATGCCTAGTACAGTGTCTGAAGTATAGCTGAATCCCTGGTCTAATCTGGAATGAAGTTACCTGTCTCTCAAGCTTCAGGTATGAAAGTCTTAGGTCTAAGAAATTGCTGTTCAAGACCTGGGTCTCTAAGAAAAACATTAAACTGAACAAGTCCAGAAGGTAGCATTCTAATGTGATATAATAAGAATAGACATGAAACTACCAAGAATAGGACCTTCTGAAATGAAAGCAGAGAATTCTTACCAGAGCCACCTGACTTGACTTTAAGATATCCCATGTACTAACATGTGAGACACCATGTTTCTGGTGTTCAGCGCTTATCCTATGGTGTTTGGTTAATAATTCTGAGCAATCTTCCTTTCCCCCTTCTTTGATCTGTAATATAAGAGCAACTCAAATTGTATTAGCCAAAGATTTCCATGGCTGTATTTCTGTGTTTGTCCAACATGTGTTTTTCATTCTTACTCCATTACTGCGATTTGGATTCTATTATACAACTAATTCTGTTTAGATGATTAATTGCATGGCAGTGCAGGACTCCTCAAATAAAAGCAGTGCATTCTCTTTATTAAGAGTTCTGCAATGATGGTGTCTCCAAATGTCAGATGAAATATATGTTTTCGTAATTACGGGTATAGAAAATTTGTCAGGCTTTCTCCTATGACTATAAAATTAGATACTAAAGCCCCCATATTTAAGACGCATACATTACTTATAACAGCTCACCTAGTGATAGAGGCTGATTACATTCAGAAATTTAATTAGGAAAAAAGTGGACATCACTGGCTGTAACTCCTACCCCAATATTTTCCTAATATGCATTAATTAAATCACTAGGTCATCTTGGGAATTATATGGTTTTAGAAACAGCACTGAACTTATCATGTTGCACCTCTGCCTGAGCTCAGCTCTCTGCTTCAGAAACTTGAAGCTTTTACATGAAATATCAAGAAACTGGGAAATTACAAACCAATGTGGTAGAGACAGGAGGACATAATGGTTCTTCTTATAACCTTTCCTTTGAAGTCACACCCGAGAAGAAAAGGTAGAGAATGGGAAAACTGTACACATGGCCCAGAAGCATATTTCAAAGAGCAATGGATTTAGGATTAAGTAATAAAATATATATTATGGCTGAGTAGCTTGGTGTCCTTGTGAGATTCCTAAAAGTGGGAGCAGGGCCTGTCATGGATTGTTTTGCCTTCTTATGGGATCTCTTATCTTCTACTGGGTTGTCTCATGCAGCCTTGATTTGATAGTATGTATGTGCCTGGTCTTATTGTAGCATATTATACCATGTTTTCTGAGAGGAGATGAAGGTAGGGTAGATCTGGAGGAGAAAGGAGATGGTGGGGGGAAGCTAAGGGAAAAGGAGGAATGGCAAACTGAAGTCAGGCTGAAATATATGAAAGAAGAATTGACTGGATGGAGGTGGGTGGTCCTTGGACTTCCCACAGGGCAGGGAACCCTGATAGCTCTATGGGCTGGCAAGGGAGGGGAACTTGATTGGGGGAGGGGGAGGGAAATGGGAGGAGGTGGCGGGGAAGAGACAGAAATCTTTAATAAATAAATAAATGTAAGAAAAAAAGAGAAAGAAAAAATTAGAATTCCTTATCCTTTGTTAAGTACAAGATAGTTTTGAAGACCTTTACCTATCATAGGCTAGTTAACCCAAATATTTTGTTTATTGTGATATTATGTACTGATATATGTACTTATACATGCTATTTGGAAACGTCTAGGAAATTAACATTATATTTACAAACAGCTTCTTAGCTCTTATGATTGATCCTAATGCATTTACATTTAGGATGATATATATATATATTGCTCATTATTAATTTTGTTCTACATATATTGGTGATCACCTGACTGATATGCAATGACATACACAAGTTGGTTATCTTGAACGTATTTCTTATTTTATTTATTTATTTAGATTTATTTATTTATCTTATCTATACTAGTGCTCTATCTGTATGTGCATCTTTATGCCAGAAGACGTCATAGAACCCAATACACATGGCTGTGAGCCACCATGTGGTTGCTGGGAATTGAACTGAGGACCTCTGGAAGGGCAGCTAATGCTCTTAACATCTTAGCCATCTCTAGAGCACTGAACTTATTTTTTAAAGCTTGTAAAAAAATATGAAATAACCAAATCCCACCTAAAGTCATATGGTTCCATTGAGTCAAAAGTTCTCAAGTTCTTTTGGATAATCTGAATAATTTATTCAGATATTTGAATATGTATTAAGCCCATTTCATTTGAGCTTTTCGTTTATTTATTCATTTTCTATGCAGTGCCTTACTCACAGAAAGTCAGGTATTTTTACAGAAGCACTGTGTCATGAATTTAGATTCCATTGATAAGGAGGGAGATAAGGAATGTCAGTAATGAATATGATGGGGAACTAAATAGAGGCAATTGAGAGACGGATGTCTCAATGGAGGGGACAGCAAAAAATCAGATAAATGAATGTAAAGAGGGGAGAACAGAGGTGGGATAGTTTAAGCAGTGGGGGATAAAGTGGAATGTAGGAACAGAAGTGAAAGTGCCAATCAAGTTGACAGAGGATTGAAAAATGTATGTGGAAGCCTACTCTTTTGTAAGCAAACATGGTGATTTGAATGAGAACGGCCCTTATAGGATTGTAGGTTTAAATTTCTGGTTTCAGAAGCAGTATAAGGTTGTAGCCCTTGTTGGAGAAGGTGGGACACTGGCCAGTACAGGCCCAGTGCCACTCTTTCTGCCTATTTCCTATGTCTCATGAAGAATTAATAGAGAGCTCATATCATATGTATTCATTCAAATTTACCTTCTTTTATGACATTCCATTTGGAAAAGTGTGTTCAGCAATTCTTTGCAACCCTCAATTGCACATTCTTCACCCACTCAGTTTTTGTATCATTAGCCTCCTCTTGATACCTTTCCATGTGACATGCATTTGGGGAAAGAAAATGAATCTTGGCATCAAAATTATTAGCAGTAATAATTATAAAAGTCAATTTAAAAGTTATTTATTCTTTGATAATTTGTCATAATTACACAATGTATTTTGATAGTGTCTACCCTACAATTTTTCCAAGACTTTTTCCTACATTTCCTTGCAACTACATGTCCATTTCACATTTCACAGAATCCTGTCTTATACATTTAATTTATATGTGTTTTGTACAATGTATGTAAAATGTACATATGCCTCATTTCGTACTTTTTTTTATTTCTTTAGGACAGATTATTTTATTTCTTGAGAACAGACAAAGAAGCATCCTTTATTACAAAATGTACTTAGTTTTCTAAGATTATCATAGCCATAACTGTCCTCAAGAAATATACCTGATTTATAATACAGTTTTAATGGTGAGAAGTTAAATTATGCTCCATAATGTTTAAATATTCAAGTTGAGAAATGACTACAGGAATTTAGTCTTCACACTTCACAGCATGACTTCCAACTGAAGTTACTAAAAGACAGCATTCTGGATCAAATGGAGACCCAAGAACAGTTTCCACGACTGAAGTGGGTGAATTTGAGAACTAGAGATTCCAAAAGAGAAACAACCAGGGAAGAATAAGCAGGCAATAGAAATGTGTATTCAAAATCCAGGAGGGAATGAGTGATACTATTGTGACACAAGACAGACAAGGGAGGAAGGCTGCAGACGACAGAGGATGTATAAAAGCCTCTAATACCTGACTGAGGACTACAGTACATGTGCAGACAAAAGGAAGCCACGGAAAATATTTTCTCTCATAATTCTGCCTTGAGCAAGCCCTGGGCCTGGGCAGGGAAGTTGAGCTTCTGACAAGAGTCAATATTTTTCAACTTTTAGTGTGATTCCTCTTGCCGCACTATACTGAAGCTCTTTTGGCTTCTTTCTCTGTTATTCCCGTGAGCTGAATGCCTTGAATTTCTGAGTGGATGCTGATGTAGGGGTGGATGTTTAGAGACGGTTGCCATGGTGACCATCTCCTTGATATTGATATTGACTTGATTCTCACATCTGCTGGTGTTTTGTTTATGACCATTGGAGAGAAACATAGCTGCAGGAAACTTGGAAGAGAAGAGGGGCTCTTGTCTCACCCAGAGAAAAGATATTTAAGCACCTAGAGGAAAGTATATTACAATACTTTTTCCTACATTTTTTGAACTGTTGTACTGGATGGAGAATGTCAGCAATTTGAGAAAAAAGTTAAAAGGGCAAAGAAAATGAAAATAAAAGTGAATAAGATTTGTAACATTTATATCAGAAATTATTAACTCTAGTTTCTATGACTCTCTGAACAGGATTGCTGAAACAAAGTCTTTTTAGTCTTCAAAGCTTTCTTAAGGACAAAGCTTACTAACATGCAATGATGAGACAAGGTACATTCAGTACTTGGTTAAGCTAAGCACAAGGAAACTGGGTAGCGATAACGGCAGGATCTATAAAAAATTAGCTATTTGTAATGTTGAACCCTCAAAAACGTCTTTAATAAGATAATCTAGTACAGAAGGAAGGACACTAATATTCCACTTAAGTCAGATGCAGCATTTTTAAACTAAAGATAATCACACGGGTTCAGATATGGATTTATAGAAAAACTTTTTTTTCTGTGGACATACAATATAGTACAAAAATGATCTTTCTGTGATAAAATATTATTAGAAGACTTTCCTGGTGTTTTGATGTGAGAGAATTCTGAAACCTGGAAGAGAGAGGTAAAGACAGAGAGAGAGGGATGTGGGGGTGGGAGAAACTAGATAAGAGGAAAAGAGAAAGAGAGTGGAAGGAAGAGCATTTCTTAAGATCATGACTATTTGTTTTGTAATATAGCATCTGTCATTTGGTACCCTGTTGGAGAAATGGAGATGAAACCACAATCTTAGAAGCAAGTCAGTGCAGTGGACAGACCAAAAATTTTCACACAAAGAGGTAAATCAGTAATGCAGCAGAAATAAAAATAAAATAGATCTCTGTCTCCATTCACACTGTACTGACCTTCCAAGAATATCAGACATTTTGAAACAATGCTAAGAGTGAAATTTCAGTGTTATTTGTAAATTAGACATTGGAGCTGGGTACTCACAAGGCATGAAAGGTCTTCACTTATAAAACATTCTTATTTCCAAGGCATGGTATCACCTCTTTGTAATACCATCATTAAAGGGGTAGAGTGAAGAAGATAAGGGATTCAAGGTTTTCTTGAAATATATGGTAAGTTTGAGGATGCACATGGCTATGTGAGATCAAGTCCTCCTAAGTAAAAACTTAAAAACTAAAGCTGCGTAATGGTGTTCCATGCAGTAATATCTCTACAAGGAAGGTGTTTACTTTGGAAAGTTATTCTGTCAATGCAGGGTAGAAAATACTATCAATTATTTTAGCTCTAGGATTGGTACTATAAAGTACAGGTCATACCTCCTTCCTCCAAAGAAATTAAAAAGGAAATTTCTCCTACTCCACCCTTAATAACCTCTTAGTGAAAACTCTTTTTTCCTTTGGACATTTTAAATCACACATATCACACACACACACACACACACACACACACACACACAATTCACTACATAAAATTCGAAAACACAGAGGCATTTTAATTACAGAAGGAACAATCCAGCTTAAGTTTCAATAGCTGTAAACATTTCTGCACTGAGTAGCATGAGAAAATTTATAACTGAGGTACCACAAGGATTACAGTTGTGGGGAAGCATAACATTAATCCCAGAATTAGGTCACAAAGGAAAGCAATCACGAGCTTCAAAGTTTGAAAGTAACAGAAAGTATCTTATCATACTGTCAAAACTTCAAAAGTCAACTAAAAATTTTAACAGTTTCTAAGTAATTCAACTCTAACTTTCATAACTATCAATAAACTGAAAATACAGTATTTTAAAGCACTCTTATTACAAAATACTTCTTTGAGAATCCATTAAATAATTGTCTACCTAATTACCTTACTTTTATTTCTGTTGGTATATTAAAAGCTCTGACATATGGCAACTTATCTATGAACACTTTAAGTTGCAACGATAATTAGCCTGATAAGACTTGCTCATGGTGTGATAGTAGCAAGGATGTCTGCAGCTAACCAGTGACTTTCTGATTGGATCCAAGGCCAGCTCTATGAGATGGGGCCCATACATGTCATCACTAAAGGGACCAAGAACCTGTGGTTACACAGGTCATAGACTCTAAGGAAAAACTCGGTCTTATTATTGTGCTAAATGTGCACAATATTAAAAGAACCCCTCTAGTAACATCAACAGACAGAACAAGTTGTGTGTGTATATATACATACATGTAGCTATATGCATATAACAACAATTAAATTTTAAAAGGTTCTACATTTGAAATGGAGTAAGGAGGGTTATATAAGAATGTTTTGAGAGAGGAAAAGGAAGGGGAAAATAGTGTAAATATATTATAATTTCAAAAATGAAACAGAAAAATAAAAAAGTCAAAACAAAAATCAGAACTACTAATAACTTATTGTTAGACCCATAGAACAGATAAATGATCAATCCTCATCAGAGCGTCTTCTCTTTCATAAGGTGAAAACATATGTAAAATGGATATGATACGTAAGATGTCAACTAACATAGAGAACCTCAAAT
The DNA here is from genome assembly GCF_000317375.1 of Microtus ochrogaster. Lineage (NCBI taxonomy): Eukaryota > Metazoa > Chordata > Mammalia > Rodentia > Cricetidae > Microtus > Microtus ochrogaster. The sequence continues at coordinate 33,379,051 of NC_022017.1, read as the reverse complement.
GATCAAACTGCAGATAACAATAGACTTGTTTGGATCAGCCCTAAATCTGACAGTCATATCAAACCCCTTCCTCCAAATCTCAGGGTCATTGTGGAAAGGGGAGAAAATATAGTATAAGAGTCAAAATTTGTAAATGATATCAAGGAAAGTGGTTTTTAGTCACAACAGAGCAGATGTGCATATGAAATTATAAAATGATGACAGTATTTGTAAGCTATAGCTAGTCAAAAATCCCAGCAAGGTGGGAGGGGTGGTTGCTATTTAATCCCACTACTAGCGGAGCAGCTCTTGGCATTTGGTGGCTGCTGGGAGAGGAAGAGAAAACTTCCTTTCTAATCGTGAGAGTCCTGCTAGGCTGACTGCAGAGCAGATCTGGCTCCAATCACAAAACTAGGGACGTGACATGGGCTCAGTGGGGGACAGGTGGGAGAATAATCTCAAAGTTGGATGGAACAAGAAAGTACGGTTTGTAAGAGTGTTAAGGGAAGGAGTTGGGGGGTTGCTATATTCAAAATGCATTGCAAATTTGTCTCAAAATTTAATAGAGGTATTGCTTGAAGCAACTTGAAGTGAAAGCATTTATTTGACTGACAATCCCAGGTCAGTCTATCAGCATGAGGGAATCAAGGCAGGAGCTTAAGGCTTCGCAGCTACAGTCATGTACAGAAAATCGAACACCTGTATCCTTCCCCACTTACTTGCTTATGCTCAGCAGACTTCTTACCTCTCCTGGAGATCAGGATCAGCCTCCACACTTAGAGTGTGTCCTCCACTATCAATTTACAACCAAGGCAGTCCCTGACAAACATTTTCACAAGACAACCTGCTCTAGAGAACATCCTCGATCAGATGTTTTTTTTTCCCAGGGAATCTGAGTTTATGCTAAGTTGACCATAAAATGAACCAAAAAAAATATGCAGCCTTATACCATCATTTGTTCAAATTAGGATAAAAGAACAAGAATAAGATACTCAAATTACCAGCATAGATATCTAGGGTAAAATAATGATAAAATCCTTTGTATATTGAAGAATACAGTACATTATTGTTACTTAAATTGATAGCACATGTATGAAAGAAAAAAATCTTCCAAAGTGATAAATAAAATATTGGTAAAAACTTTCAACACTGAGAAAAGATGAAATCTGTGATCTTAACTGTTATAATTCTTCCTTTCTTGAAACTTCATATTTCTAAATGGTGACTTACAGGTGAAATTACTGGCAACTGTTAACATATTCATAAATTCCCCTGGTTCTAATAGTGGTCCACCATGGTCTAAGAAACAATGAGGATCAGGATACCAATACTCCACCCACTGATGGTAATAATGCTAATATCTTCAGTTATTGTGTTCCTTTGCAGCAGACACTGTGAGTAGCAGTAAGCAGGGCATCCTTTCCAAAGCTAGATTATTGCATCTTGCATCTCAAAGCAAAAAGAAAGAAAATACCTGGTAGACTTTTTTTTTTCCAATTCTGGAGGCAGCCCATTTGATGCACTCGGGTTCATGATCCTTAATTCTTAATTAAGAAATGAAAAAGAAATGTTATACCCATATCACTACAGTAATTAGAATGATCTTTAGAATGATATTGATACAGGTTCTTTTTCCAAACAATCTTTTTACATACCAATACCAGTTTCCTCTCCCTCTAGTCCCTCCACCTTCTCCCCACCCTGCCTGCATCCACTCCTCAGAGAGGGCAAGGCCTCCCATGGGGAGTCAATTTAAGTTAATAAAAGCTGGCAAAAAATAAGCCAAACTGAGGTCTGGCATTCATAACTAAGAATAAACCTCTCTATGTTATTTATTTGGAATCTGGGTGGTGAGACCCTCAGAAAGCCAAAAGAATAAAACATCACACAACAATGTCTTATGCGTTTTAATATCTTCTAGAATAACAATAAAATGAAAACAATAACAAAAACAGTAGTGACACAGAACCAGTGCTTTCTTTATATAATATTTTATTTGTAAGCTCATCCAATCCCTTGCAAAATTTCATTCTTTGGAATTTTTACAATCCACATTTTAAGAATGAGAAACTAGAATATATCAAGTTTAAGTTACTTATCCAATGGCACAGAGCTAACAACTGTCAGAGATGGAATTTGTATGGAGGTAACATGGATCAAAATGCATACTTTGTCAACACATGGTATTACTAGCTTTTCCATGGAAAAGTCTTGCCCGGGTGGGTTAGTCAGTTTGCACAACCATGTAGCTGGGGTATAGTTCCTTGGGAACATACGTATCTAGCATGTACAATGTCCTGGTTTGAGCATGAATAGTTTCAGTGGGACATATTGTCCTAAAATGCTAGCTACAACCAAGAGCTGCCCCAGTGAACAGGGAGCTAGGGAGAAGAAGCCTTTCCCTGTTCATCTTATCGGTGTCCTACAAAGGCTTATTTGTTCTGCAAGGGGCCAGGAATGACTGTAGAACCAGTGTTCTGGGAGATGGGCAGGGCACCAGTAATGAGTCCAAAGCCAGGTAACCATCATAGAATAAAGACTTATGACAGGTGTCCTTCACTACCAGATGTTTGTATGAGTATTTCAAAAGGGTGGATATCTTAAAGATTTTAGAAAAAGTGAACTTTGTCTATGCATGTAAAAGAGTACCGCTGCCAGGGACCATGTGTTTCTGGCTGGATAGTGAGATGGTAATAAAATTCATAGATTAGAATATCCATCCGACTGCCATTCTTAAATCAGTTAAATAATTATCCTACAAAATAATCTGTCTCGGTGGGTTTATTTTATTATTGAAATAACATGGTTGTTTAACTGCCACCAGGTCATATAACTCACTATGATCCTTAATTTAATAAAGTAAAATATCTAACTGGTACAGCAATATAATATTATGCTCTGAGAAAATTCATGTCCTATTTTTTTTTAACTTATAAGGCCATTTTACTACAATTCTTGTTTATTTTAAGGATGCATTGCTCTTACGTATGTATGCCCAAACTGGATTGAAATGACAAGGAAGGTTTGCAGAAGAACAATAGAACTACATGCAAACTCAGTGGGAACAGAGAGGATTCAGGAGGGCAAAGGAACCCAGAGCAGCTTTTGCTGTCAGGCCCAGAGGACCTTAGCACAAGGGGGGAGAGGAGCTGTAGTGCAGAAAAGTGAATGTTGATTGGCAAGCAGCAGGTGGAATTGAGTCACTGACTCAAACTACATTTTCCAGATTCCCTGGTCCTTCTCATAAATTTCTTTTTGTCTATCTCTTTGAAAAAAAAATATAATTGTATACATATTTGTACATTGTCAATTGCTTTTCTTTCTACTCTCCAAAACATTAACCCAGATAGGCTCCTTCCTATACACCATCTTTGCTGGGCTCAGAGTCTTTTGCCCATGGCTTCTTGTCACAGTTCTTGTGCATACAGTAGCCTCCCTTCTGTTTCTCACAACAACTAGCTATAGTAAAGATGCCTTGATAATTCTCACAAGGTGATACAGAGAACAATGGAAGAGAACAGATTTGAACATGAACTGTACAGATTGGAACACTTCATCCACTCAGCTGCGTCTTCCCTTTTCTTAAAGGTTATATTAACATCCACCAGGAGGAAGAAGTGCCCATGTACCATTCAGGGATCCCCAGGGACAGAAAGAGAAATGGAATCTTGTGAATGTTGCCCATCTACAGACATATCTAAACTTTCCCATGTGATTCTGAATAGTAGTCAAGAGGGTCATGTTTCAGAGCTGAAGTTCTTATCTGAAAGAAATATGCCCTGTGTATGAAAAGAGCACAGGGAAATTATTGTGGTGAGATAATGGGCACAAGCTAAGCACTTGTTGAATATTCCGACCTTTAAATGACCAAGACAACACAGTCACTACACAGGGACAAAAAAAAAATCTCTGAAAAGGTTATAAACCCACAAGCCATCCTAGAACACAAACCGGTAAATATATAGATGCTCTGAGGAAACAGTGCATGTTTCTCAATAAAATTCCATCTGGTTTCTTAGGACTCATCCTAGATCATTTTCAGTCTTCCTACCCCAAACTTTAAAAGAGGGTAAAGAGTTCTTTTAAGGCCTGTGTTGGAATCTAACACTTGATTGCAGACTGTGAAAAAGGGCCTCCATGTTCTAGATGATAATGATCTCAACCTGTACCCAAACCCTCATTAAATGCTTGTCCAGTTCAGTGATTCTGTTCCCTTACATCTGGTTCTTACCGGAGATAACAATTTCTGAGATATATTAGAACACTAACTGCTTTTTTCCTTCCTTTGAATGATCATATCACTAACACTAGACTCAGAAAATTACTTCTCAAATGCCTGTTACATGGATCCTATATGTAAAACATGCAGACACTTCCCTCTCAATATCACTAGCAAGACAAAACAAAATTCTCGACTTCAGCTTCACTTCTCGGAGAGGTTTAGCATGCAGTGCCTAAGCTTTCCGTGTAAGTCACTTCAAACAGCAAAACAATTTCCATGGCATACATTTTTACACTTACTCTGTCTCCTAGTTTTATTTTATTTTATTTTTTTACTTTCTGTGTTAATATCTGTGATGCTTTTTGGCCCACTGTACTTGAGATTATTATATGTCTAATATAAGAAGTGCATCTGGATATTTAAAACTTGATATTTTGTCCTCCTTTTTGCTTGGTGAAGATATTATGGCATGTGTGTGTTTGTAATACTGAGATAGCCTAATACATCAGAATTAAAACAGAGACTGAACACTCAGCAACAAGAAGGATAATTCTAGTTCCTCAACTGCTCATGATCTCTGTGAAGTTTCTTATGTCCTTCTAGGCTAGTATTTTCTAGTTTTGAAAAGACTGTTAATCAGGGTTCTCTAAAGGAGAAGAACTGCTAGTATAACACATACACACAAACAAACACACAGATGTGTTGCCAGGGAGAGGGCTGCTTGTTCATCCCCACTGCTCAGCTAGATTAGCCCCAAAATAACCACAAAGAAACTGTGTTCACTAAATCACTGCTCGGCCTATTAGCTCTAACATCTTATTGGCTAACTCTTACTCCTTGATTTAGCAAATTTCTATTATTCTATGTATTGCCACGTGGCAGTGTCTTACCAGGAAAGATTCAGCATGTTTGATTCTGGCAGCTCCATAGTCTCTCTCTCTCTCTTACTCTGCCTTTCTTCTTCCCAGCTTTCAGCTTTGTCTTCCCTGCCTACCTAAGTTCTCTCTTATCAACTAGGCCAAGGCAGTTTTTTTTTTATTCATTAACCAATAAAAGCAACACACAAACAGAAGGACCTCCTACACCACACATGTTGAAAGGGTATTTATTAAATTGGGATTTACATGATTTTGTCCAGGTTGTCCAACAACGGCTGCCATATACTAGAGAGCCCCATAATCTATTAGTTTTCTGTCTGCGAGGTAATAGGTCTCAGCAGTCCTAGCCTGGCATTCAAGGCCTGAGGGGTCCTGGACAGCTGCTCGTCTGCAGACTACATTACATCCCCAAGGAATTCAGTTCTAATTGCTGCCAAGTAATGTTGCAGCAACAGGAAAAAGTAACAAAACAAAACCTTGCCAGCAAAGACTAGCAGGTAAAAAGCAATTTTTTTCTTCCATGCTCTTTATCTGAGTTGTTGCAGAAGGTACTGACCAAATTTAGTGTGGTTCTTTCTGCTTTGGGTAATAGGATAAAGAAAATCCCTCATAGGCGTTCCCAGAACCTTGAGTTTTAGCTGATCCCAGGTGTAAACATGTTGACAACTGAATTAGCCATTGTAGGATGATATGTGGCTAACCTTACCTGTGGTTTTTTACTTTACTTGATGACCTAAAACAAAGAAGTAATTCAAATATGTCTGAACCCAGAAAATTAAACTGACATGACTTATTGATTCCAAAAGGTACATTCAGTTGACTTTGCTTGCTCCAGATGACCCAGAAATTGTCTCTGAAAACCATGATCTCTGCTTTCCTTTACACATGTCTGGTTCTGACTACTTGATTTCTTCCTTTTTATATTTCTTATATGTCAGATTTTAAGTCAGATTTACAGAGTGCAAAGTGAGACAATGAGCCCCAAAATGATAGTCTGAAGGGGATGTACTTAACAGTCACACTCTGGTCAATGGCAAGATTTAAGACTTGAAAAATACCTGAAGGTTTGTACCTCAGTTGGACTGTGGAAGATTCCAATTCTCATATACTTAGTGACACACACTGGAATGCTTGTTTGAGGCCATGTTCATGAAGTAGCTTAATGAGACAAGCTCTAGGTTTTCAAATTCCTATTACATACAAATCTCAAAAAACTCAAAAAGGAAAAATAACAAAAATTAATATTTCAAATTGGACAAATAAATTGATCAAGTCCTTTCAACAATTTAATGTCAGGGTATCAATAACATGTAAAAGACACTTCCTATTTTATAAATTTAAATAGATGCAAGTTACACCAACAGGGGAACAAGAATCTTCAGAGTAATGTGACCTTCAAGATAGAGCAAGAATACAGGTAATTCTCACAGAAATGAAAATGTTTGAAATCTTTGTGAAGATATATCCACTACACATCTATTGAAGTAACACATCACAAACAGAAATTTTGTTGCTGAGGAACCCTGAGAAGTTCTTGACTTGTGCCACAGAAAGCATGTACAAGTATGTTTACATAAAACATTGCTTGTGAAAAGCTATTTAAGGAAGTTATATGGTTTGGGAGGTCCTTCTGTCTATGTGTTACTTTTATTGGTTAATAAATAAACTGTCTCGGCCTGTTGATAGGGCAGAACTTAGGTAGGCAGGGAAAACTGAACTGAATGTTGCGAGGAAAAGGCAGAGTTAGAGAGATGCTATGGATCCTCCACCAAAGACAGACATGCTGAAACTTTGCTGGTAGGCCATGACCTCAGGGTGATGCACAGATTAATGGAGATGGATTAAATTAATATGTAAGAGTTACCCAATAAGAAGATATAGCTAATAGGACAATCAGCGATTTAAATAATACAGTTTCTATGTGGTTATTTCAGGGCTGAGCAGCCAGAAACAAACAAGTGGCCTTCATGCAACAGATTGACCCAATGTAGTGGACTACATCCATGTAAAACCTGAAAGGGCTTGAAAAGGAATTCTAGACACAAAAGCAAAGTTTAGCTGCATTTTTTTTTTTCAGCTGGCGGCTTGCCATAGTTCTGTTAAGAGAGGGTTTTTTGATTCAGCCATAGCAGAAAAAAAAAGCTGCAGGGTTTTAAAACGTGGCTTCCTGGGCCATGCTGCCAGCACAAAGTCTGGCTATGGAGCATTTGAATGACATTGTCGGTTCAGGTGTTTGTGTACCCATTAACTGAGACCATACCCATGGCTCAGTACTCCCTGCCTGGACAGGCAACAGGATCAAGTCTACTAGGCATGCAAAGCAGGAAAAGCGTAGTGGATTCCTGCGACCATACACAGAGATATTTCCAGGATATGCAGTATGCTGCATGGCAGATTTAGTTATTATTCAGATAAAGAAGGGTTTATGTGCTGCACGCTCATTTTCAGAGTTAAAGTGCTGAGTGTGGCTCCTACCAGACCTGGAAGTAATGTCAATATATACCTAATTTAATATATACCTAAATACACAAATATAACCTTCCTGTACATAAATGTTTTAGGGCTATGTATTTGGTTTTGAGTCATCAATTGATATTTTCTTTCATTGGGAAGACTGTTCTTTCTTTCAGGTGTCCTTAGTCACCTGAAGTTCTTTATTAGGATGGGCTTCAAGAGAAACCCTTCTAAATTAGCATGTCAGTTCATCTCATGTTTAACCAACCTTGTTGGTGAGATTTCATGGCTATAGCTTCTGACATTTCTAAAACACACAATCTCATATTAAAAATGATTGTTTTTTCCTCTGACTATGACTATGACTCCATTGCATAATAGCACAATTGATCAAAATGAAGAGTTTTGGAAGCTATTTCCAGCTGATGCTTTATACATCACAGCTCAGAGATAAACACCTTTTCAAGTAAACATATGCTAAGTTAGCAGCCAGAAGTTTTTCATAAGCCTTGCACTAAATCATATTAGTCTATTGTGAAAACATATCTTAAAGACCATTTAACAGAGTAACTACAGCAATAAAGTCCATTGGTGCTCCCAACTGTTAAGGAGCAAAATACAATCAAGAACACATTATTCTTAAGACCCAGAGTCAGAGATGTTAAGAAAATTATCATGGTTGTCTCGTAGCTGGTAGTTGGAAAGCCGTTCTCCTTCAGTTAGCTCCCATTTTATCATCCTTTGTTCAGTGAATAGTAATCAAACATCTATTATATACCTAAAATGATGCTCAGAGTGGATTGTTCAGGAAGCAGCCCAACAAGCAGACAATATTTACTTAAAAAAGAACATTGTGAAGAAATTATAGAATGGTATAGGGGTAGAAATTTTATGGATGGTTATAGGATAATTGCAAGGGACACCTTATATGACAGCTCTCGGTAGAGTTTACAGGATTGCATGGAAGGAAAGTGGGGATTGTTATTAAAACTGAGAAAAGCCTTGGACATGACTTTAAAGAGAGAACTTGTGTCAAGGAGTCAAAGAATAATTTTCAAAGATACTGTGTACCTGCAGCACAGAGACTAGGACCAAATTTCCATGGATGGATTTTAAGATCACAAGAGGAAATAAAAGATGGATGATCCACTTCATAGACTACAGCAAAGAGTTGGGATTTGATATGGGAAAGGATGGGAAATTATTAAGGATGTTTGAGTTTAGGAAGAGATAAAAGTTTTATCTGATCAAATATATGAGTATTTAAAAGTTTATGTCATGTGCAGCAGGCAAAACTCCCCATAGATATAAAGTACCTGGCAGTATTTTGGAACATAAGAGGAATTCTGAAAATATAAAGTGCTAGCAGTAACAATAAAATTCTTCATTTCCTGAGTTGAGAATATCCATTTAGTTTTGAGAGTTTGTGTGTTTTGATTCAGGTCTTTGCAGGACTGTCTCCTCAGCAAGGTTCCTTGATACATAAATTACAAAGACCCAGGCCAATAAGGGATTACCTCAATATGGAGTACACAGTTGATGCACCGGATGAGTAAGGTGAACTGGGAAAATAGGTGTGCTGATAATTGTCTCTAAAACATAGAAGGGCATCCTAGAAGAAGAGAACTGTTTTTTTTCTTTATTCTGGCTTATATCCCTGTATGTACAAGGGTTTCTTTCTCTTGGAGAAGCTTTTAAATCACTTTGCTATTCCCAAATATCTCCTGATCTCTTATCTGATTACTACCATTAGGTTGCCCTTACTGTTCCACATGGTAGTGACTGACAGAGACTTTTCTTAATGTCCCAGAGTGAAGCAGTGAGTGAGCAATATCTTAGCCATGTTTTATTTATTTTATCTTGTTTAAATTAATATTTTATTTATAATACGTTGTGATTATATTCATCCCCTTTAATCTATGAGATCCACTTGCTTTTTCCTTTGAACCTCTTAATTTCAACTAGTCCCTTTGTTGATACACCATGAGAGAAAATTTCACCTTACTCTAATAATGTGTAGTGTCTCAGAAATAGGTTGAGGCCTCCTGAGCAGTTCCTTATCTATGGGGACATACTGCAGGGCTTATTAGTTATTTTTTTGGAAGAAGTATTTTATCTTTTTATCATGAGAATTTTCAAATAACCACAACTTAGAGAAATCAATAAGATGACTCTTAGTGTCTCAACCTTAGGCCAGTCTCTTTGTAGAATCTGCTTTTCTTGGGTATTTTTAAATAAAGTCCTGGGCATCTTAAGATGTCCCTTGTGAGGCTACAGTGCATAACATGATCCTTAAGATTGTTTTCCTTATTTGGTTTTAATATTACCCAATGCAGGAAACAGTTCAGCAAGTTTTGGGCAGTACTCAGTTGACTGAACTCCTAGTCACTTCTGACCACACTATTCTTGAGCTAAGTCTTCTCTTAATGTGAGAATTTCATAGAAACTTTACCTAGGAATGTGGGCTCCATATCTCAAGAAGCTCTTTGTTAGACTGGACCTTATTTCTCTATTTCTCAGTCACCTAATAATTTTTGTAAAAAGAAAAACAATTGGCTTTATGGTCTTAATCCAGAACTCTGTGACCTAAGGATTTAAGAGCAAAATGTATCAATTAAGACACCCTGATTATCCTAATATGAAGGAGAAAACTCTGCCATGATTTCTTGAGGTAATATGGGTTGATTCAAATCTTGTCATCAACCTGTCTTCAGATACTTATGAAAATGACCTACTTTTATGGCCAGAGGAGGAAGTCAATGGGAGATATTAAGAGGAAAAATTTCAAAAACTCATTTAAGATATCTCTCTGTCTCATCGTTCTGACCCATAGCAAAGGAAAGGTGATCTGTTGTGGCATAAATATTAGGTAGTGACAAATCATACTGACATTTTGTGAGAAGCAAAGACATGACTCAGACCCAGCAACCTGGCAAAGATGAGTGCCAGCGTTGGGTGACAAATGGCTTGTATTTGACAGTACACTTCACAGCATGGACTTTCATCCATCACAGAGATATTTTCTAAAAGAAATCACAGAACACAAAACACTCAACTTTCACAATTTGTTGACAGGAGATGGAAAGTGTGGAAAAGGAAAGCAAGAGACAGAGACAGAGGGCCTGAATTGCAAAAGAGTGACTCACATTTTATTTTAAGGTTCTCATTTTTCAATGTTCTTGTACTCCATAATTCAGTAGTGTGCTTGGCTCATCCTTTCTTAGAAATTTATAAAAGCTGAGTATAGTGGGAAAGGAGTGTAAGAAGTAGTGATAGATCCCAACATTGATTATCAAAAGTTAAGGGAGACAACATACATATTTTTGTAAGTATATAATAATGTATATGAGTTTACATAAGTTTCATGTATGTCTCTTTACATTGTGTAAGACAGTCTGCTAACCGAATAGGCTGGACTGGTAAATAATAACCTTAACAGAAGACACATGAGCACAGTGAGATCACTTTGATTGTTAAAAATTATATCTTTTAGTTCAAACATATTATAAGCCTTCTAATCCCCAGTTCCCATCTTATTAATTTGTACATCAAATATTTATTAAATGTTGTGTTGGGACAATACTAGTTTGGGTTCTGAGACACAGAAGTACATGGGATATAAAGAGGACTCTCTTCAAAACAGCTCCAGAAACAGGGCACAAAAAGTAAACAAGTTCAAATTAAAGTCTTGATAAGTCTAGGATTACTTACTATAAGCAAAAAAAAAAATATGTTACTTTGAAATTGATTGGTTAGGTCATGTTCAAGGGTGAAAGAAATTGTGTGTGTGTGTGTGTGTGTGTGTGTGTGTGTGTGTACACAGGTGTGCATGCATGTGTGTGTGTGTGTATGCATTTGTGGAGGTCAGATATAATATGATCTTCAACTACTCTGCATTTTATTATTAGAAGCAGAATTTCTTCCTGAACCTCGATCTCTTGGTTTGCTATGCCTATTTAGCCAATAACCTCCAGGGATCTGCCTGTCTCTGTGTACAACATTTACGTGAGTTCAAAGCAGCAGAACTCAGGCCCTCTGTTTAAAAGTTAAATACTTTACTGAGTGATTTCTCTAGGCCTAAGGATCTATTATTAAAATATTTATTTATTACTTTTGTGTTACTAGAAATTGAATCCATCCATAATCACATGCATATCGAACAAGGGATTTTCCTACTGAGGCTTATACTCAGATTTCCACTGACCTTCTTGTTTTGGAAAACAGTTTTACTCTACTTCAAAATCTGAGATTGAACTTCCAAGGTGCCCCATGCTGGTCTTAAGTAGCTGGGATGTCAGGCTTGAACTACCAAGTTCAGGTAGTAATATATTCTAGCTAGGCTACATACACTGAAGTGTTTGTAATTTTATCAAGTCTTTAAGAAGAATTGTAGGAAGTACTGGGCAAAAGGTCTTTTAATACAGAGGAACTAGAGTTTTTCAGAAAGGAAATGAAGAAGAATGTACTATGGTGACCCCCTTACCACCCTGGTATAAATTTTCATGGTCAGGTTTCTGGTCAGCCTGTGTAAACAAATGTGAATGTATTCTCCTCCAAGAAATCGGGAAATGTACGTTTAAAGAAGGCTGGGATCTCGTGAATTTTTTTGCTGTAGGAATCAATGTTTTCCTCTAATCTAAAGTAAAATGGTACTAAACCTTGACAGTAGAGCATCACCACCCTGAGCAACCAGTCCATCTTAGTGCTGTGCCCCATCCTGAAGGAAGCATGCGCAAGAGGGCTTTGCTACTAGAGACATTTTGCCAAAGGAGGAAAATACCTCTGCATGAATCTGAAGTGGTTTCTGTTTTCTTTACAGCTAAACATTGGATTTATTTTGCTTTTACAGATTGTTATCCTAGAAATAGAAAGCTTCAAACTCTAGGTCTTTGAGACATACTGTATAACCTATAATCAGTTTATGCAATATGGCTCAAAAATGTTAAGACAATACTACTGCATTTTATATTTTTGAGATTATGATATAATTACCTCATTCTCCAAATCTCTTTCCTCCCTTCAACCTTTCTCATGTACTTCCCAATTACACACACACACACACACACACACACACACACACACACACACAGATATGTGCACATGTGCATGCAAGGGAGTGTGTGTAAATAAATCTAAATAAGTAAATACAGCCTTCTCAGTCCATATGATGTTACTTGTACAGATATATGTGTGTGTGTGTGTGTGTGTGTGTGTGTGTTTATATAAATGTGTGTATGTATGTTTTCAGGGCTGAACATTTGAAATTGGGTAACTAATTGATGTGATTAATAGTATATTTCCTCTAGGCTTGTAACTCTCTCCCAATCCTATGTCTTAATGTAAGTCATTCTTAAGAATCGCCGCCTCAGTGCTCTTACAAAGACCCTGCATAAATCATATCATTTGCTTTCTCAAATTGCATATGTCAAAGCCCTTAAAGTAAAATTGTTACTACAGCAGACAGTTTGGCTTATCCACTCCATCTAATATGCATTACAAGCGAAGCCTGGTGGTGAAAATTTGTAAGCCCAGGTAGTCAAGGATAGACTGGACACAGCAGGAAATAAAAATCCTGGATGGATGAATGAATAAAACAACATTGAACTTTAATTCAAATATTTGTGTAATTGAACCAAACCAAAAAAGTGACTGATAAAATACTGTGTGTTGCAGTATTTTATCAATGAAGAAGTTTGGCACCTCCTGTTTCCTGTCATGGCACAGCTTGTACTCTAGAGGTCTAGACGTAATTAATACCAGAAAGAGTAGCTATAACATAACATTGTGTTATAACTAATTTTCAAGAGCTGGAGAGAGGGTTCAGTTGCTAAGCATGCTTACTATGTGCATAAGCTAATATTCTGTTGGTGTGACTAAATTCTGTGGCCAAGGCAACTTCTATAAGAAGTTTAATTTGCTTTAGAGTTCAGCGGGATAAGAGTATGGCGGCTAAGCACCAAGAGGCCGGCACGGAGGCATGGGCAGAAAGCTGAGAGCTCCCATTCTCATGTAATCACAGAGCAGCTAGTGGACTGGATTTGGGCTGAGCTATGAAAACTCAAAGCCAACTCCAATGGCATACTTCCTCTTACAGGACACAACTTCTACATCTTCTCATACAGCACCACAGACTGGAGGCCAAGTGTTCACCTACTAGGCCTATGGGAGATTTTCTCATTTAATCTACCATACAGTGTAAGCATGGGATCCTACATTCAGTTTCCCAGAACTCACAGAAAATCCCGGGTACGACCATATTTGTCAGTAGCAACAGTACTGTCTAAAGCAGACTGGAAGATCTTCAATGTAACTTTAGGTACAGTGTGAAACTATTAAAGAAATAAGGTGGAGAGACATAGAATAAGAAATCTGGCCTCATCCATACATCGTGCACACACACACACATTTGTATATATCAAACACACACCACACACACACAAACACACACACACACAGTGTAATGTTCAAACACAAAAAATCAAAAACTGTGATAAATATACAAAGACACATACCATTGGAACGTACTAACTGTAGTTGAACACCTGTAAAAATGGAAGCCTTTAATACCAAGGAATGTTATTAACTACTATTCATTAGCAGTTAATAATGTCTCCGATTGCATGATAAAGCAAATCAAAATGTGATAGTTTAAAACAGTGAACTTATTTGTCATTAATCTTTCTAAGACAACAGTGAGGTCTGAGTGTAGCCTGAATGCCTTCTCCTTCAGGACAGGGGGAGGGTGGTTCCGTAGACTGCTCATATCTGAAGAACGAGGCAAGGCATGAAGAATCCCGGATGATGTAAATCTCTCATCTGACAAGTGAAGTTGAAACAGAAGATTCTCAGTAACAAGAAGAGCTTCTGAGCTGGCTGTTCATGAAGGTTATTTGTAAGCTCAAGCTGGAACTAGGGAACATTCAGAAGACCTAACTGTGGGGACCTTAGTGTACTCTTTAGACCCCACCTCCTAAAGATTTCACAGATGGCTGTATTTTTTCATAGAAAATTTGAGGAGACTGATTAAGGTTATTTGAGGTTATAAAATTCAAGACTCACCAAGATCATTAAGGTTTGAGCCCAGAGGTCATTTGAGCTAAGTACAGAAAAGTGAGCCTAGGACTGATGGAAGCATTAGGAGACAGGAACTTTGCAATACCTTCCTTTCAGATGCTGAGTCTTTTTAAATTGTGACTAAGCACGATCCTTTCTTTGCCACTCAGCATATTGTGTTTTGTTGTATCAGTCTCATCAGTTATTTTTTATTGCTGTGACAAACAATGGATAAGAAACAATGTAGGGCTGAGGCTACATTTTGGCTCATGGTTCAAGGTCACCACCCATGATGGTGGGGGAGGAAAAGCATGAGGAGCTTGAGATAGTTGGAAGCACAGTATCTTCAATAAAGAAGCAGAGTGACGAAGGTTGTTTATATTCAGAGTGGGACTCTTGTTGTTTCTTATATTTAGTATGAGTCCTTTCTCTGGCAATAGCCACATAGACAAACCCAGAGATGTTTTTCAATGGTGGACCTCAGGTGAATCAAGTTAATAATGAATAAAACTAGCACCACAACTCTACAAAACCCACAGGCAAATTGTATTGAGCCCTGGTGAAACCAATTGGGCCACACAGCAGGGAGAAAGCTGGATACCCTTCCACTAGGTAAAATAATCGCAGGAAACATGAAGTTCTGTGGTTACCTAGTGAAAACTGTCTATGGTTACGCTATAGTGCAGAGCCCTAAGTTGTAACTGAGCCAGCAAGCTCAGATAGACAAGGGAAATCATAAGCCTCCAACCTCAGATGCTCCCCAGAGTAGGTGGAGTCAGCCTAGAAAATGTGTCATATATTCCTCCCTATCTAGTAAGAATGTTTTATTATGTTTCCTGAATTTATTAAAGATCAATATTATAACCAATTCTAGTGAAAGTACAGAAATTATGCTAGAAATTTTGATCAAAGCAAATGCTGTATTTTGTAGATTTATCTCTCTTTTTGTAAGCATTTTTCTCTTTCACATAAATCTTTCTCTTCTTTCTTCCTTCAATCGTGCCTTAAATCCTGTTATGCAGTAAATAAAATTACCTGACTCCCCTCAGAACCGGGACTCCCAGTACAGCTAGTTCACATCAATAATATTAATGCAAAGGTCTCCCGATATTTTATACACTGAGTAATATGATTCTTCATAACATTATCTACATCTCATTTCTACCTTGCACAAGTACGGCTATAGTAGCAAACTGTAGGCAAGTCTCCAATGCATATTCCGTAAGCAACATGCACACACAAAAGCACAGTCTCCCTTCTACATATGCACCAATACACGATATGCCACTATTCTCTGGAAGGTATATGGAGCCATGTGTTTTTTTTTTTCCCTGAAGGTCTTTCTCATTTATAGAGAAAAAGATCTCACAAGTGATGAGCCTCTATCCTTAAGACCTGAGATCCTATAAAGAAGATATCATATGCCATGGCCTATTAAGCTGTATGCCAACAGAACGTAACCTCACCAAATAGTTTAAATAATGAAATTTCCAGGACTGAATATCATAAAAAAATAATTAGAGAAAAACAAAATACCTATCAGATCTAGGTGTGCAGGAATTGACTGCTATACAGGGATTCTTTGTCATCTTTGAGCCTCTTTGACTCTTTCCAAACAGATTGGCATTAGGGCGGTGAGATAGGATATGCTAATCAGAATGTTCCCGTTTGTTCTATACTTCTCCCATGGAAAAATTTACTTATAAAAAGCTGCTAAAATGTAGTTGTAATTTTGAGTGGCACATAACTTTATGACCCAGAATGGTGTCTAATTGAGAGTTATACTCTTTCAGACAGCATGTGGCAATTATGGCTTCCGCTGCTTATCTCATTCTGACACTTGATATTTTTAAGAAAACCCAAGGATCTCACCGATTATTTTCTGGTATGCATTTTTTCAGGTGAGCTATTTAAGTTAAAGGAATGCCTTTGAATGGTACAATCCATATGCACCATAGCCTTAGAGATCATTCTGAAGCCAGCCTGGATACTATTACATCTACATTTTAGCAATCCTTTGGGAATGAAGGAACAGTCTTCAGTACCTCAGCTATAAATCTAAATCCTCTCTTTATCCATCACTAACTACTTTAACCATGGGAAGATTTTAAATATCACATCCATATAATGAACATCCTGACCCAAACCACAGAGATTTGGGAACACAGGAAGAGTGGTATAATTCATTGAACATGTAACCTGAGAAATGGGTGTTAATCACAGCCATCTTCCATCTATGATCTCTATTCCCACAGGAACATATCAATAATTAAATTCCCCCCAAATGGCCTATGATTATAAATGAATGTCTCAGTTAATGATGTAGTTATTAACAGTAAGAAGAACAAGAAGGTTGTTTTGTTTGTTTGGATAAAAATAGGGTAAAGGGATTCTAAAAACACCACAATCTCTGTTCTTACTATACCATCAATGCATCTGAAAATCATGGAAAAGGAAAGCTGAACAGAAACAGGTGTTTGGGTGGAGGGCAGAATGTAGATCTCTAGGAGGAAAAGAAGGAAGGGTTACTCCAGTCATGATTTTGACCTCAATCTCCACCATTCAATTTTGATGTATGGCAGGAGCCCTGTTATGCACATGCTCACCATCTCAATTATTTTAAAGATAATACTTGCCCTTTTCTCCCATACACATAGTCTAGCAGGACAGTAAATTGCTTATTTTTTTGTCATGCCTTGTTCTAATACAAAACCTACTGCATTATTTAATATTTGCTTCTTCCTATGACCTATTCTATATGAACTTGTGATCTTATAGTTTGCATTGTTTGGGCACATTGTGTTCACCCTTCTACTGGGACAAGCTATATTTGTTAAATGAGTGAATGAATGTGAATGGATGAATAGTCATGAAGAAAATAAAATAATCTATGCAAGTTTTTCAAATTCTAATGTTTTGGATTTCTTTTTGTCTCCTTTGAATATAATGTATTTAAAAATATATAGGATATATACTTATAGATGTATTGAAATACACTGTTTTGTCCGGTGCTCCAATGTGGGTCTCTGTCTCCTTTCATTGCCTGAAATCTCAAGGTCCAAATCAGGAGCAGAAGGAAGGGGAGCACGAGCAAGGAACTCAGGACCGCGAGGGGTATACCCACACACTGAGACAATGGGGATGTTCTTTCGGGAATTCACCAAGACCAGCTAGCCTGGGTCTGAAAAAGCATGGGATAAAACCGGACTTACATAGCGGACAATGAGGACTACTGAGAACTCAAGAACAATGGCAATGGGATTTTGATCCTACTGCACATACTGGCTTTGGGGGAGCCTAGGCAGTTTGGATGCTCAACTTACTAAACCTGGATGGAGGTGGGCGGTCCTTGGACTTCCCACAGGTCAGGGAACCCTGATTGCTCTTCAAGCTGATGAGGGAGAGGGACTTGATTGGGGGAGGGGGAGGGAAATGGGAGGCAGTGGCGGGGGGGAGGCAGAAATCCTTAATTAAATGAATAAATTAAAAAAAAAGCTACCAGCAAATAAAAGGGATTTTATTCCCAGAACATCAAAAAGAAAGAAAGAAAGAAAGAAAGAAAGAAAGAAAGAAAGAAAGAAAGAAAGAAAGAAAGAAAGAAAGAAAGAAAGAAAGAAAGAAAGACACTGTTTTGCAGACTATTTCCTAGTTGCTGAGTCTATTTTTGAAATCACTTCAGGCAATTATTTTTGGGGCTACAGAGATGGGTCAATGATTAAGAGAGCTTGTTGCTCTTTTAGATGATTTTGGTTCCAACGCACATGTAAGTTGTCACACAACTGCCTATGACTCTTGTTCCTGAGGATCTGACACTTTTTTCTGATCTCATGAGTACTTCACACACACACACATGTGCATACACACATGTATACATCACACATACACAAGAAAATAATATAAATCTTTAAAAAGCTGCAGTTCTAGTACTTTATTCTTGAAATGACTATGTACACATACATATTCTGTGTGGAATAATATGAAATCTATGATTAAATCTCTCTATGGTGTGAAGAGCTGAATATTACTATAGACTTTACTTATGAGCAAGTACAAAGTCAAAGAGAATGCCTCACGCCAGATGCAGCGCACACATGTCTACAAGACTCTAATGTTTTGTTCTGTTGTGCCAGGCAGAGTGAAATATTACATGTAGCTGTTCAGCTTGTATACATAGATTTTTTGAAAATTTCCACTTCCCCAGTGATCACAAAGTTACTTGCTCTACCATGGCTCACTGAGCTTGGCAGGAATGATTTGTATCTGGAGAACTGGAGATGGGGGTTTCCTGCCCTGGGAAGGAAGACGATTGCATTTTCCTCATGTTCTGCCCTCCTTTCATCATCTTGGGAAAATTCTTACCTTTCGTAGCAGCTGAATTAAATTCAGTATTTTGTGGAAGACATCCTGATAAGAAGTTCATCACACTAACAAGAAACGTAAGCAAAACGGAAAGACAAAAGTGCTTACTGAAAGTAAAGGACTGGTTACTTTAGTCTGTAAGTATCTTTCAGCCCCAATAGCATCACTCTTCCCCATAGCCCTCACACCATTTATTCAACAACTCTGAAGCCATTTGTCTTCTCAAAGAATCGGTCTCTCCATCCATTCACGCTTCACTTTTACTTCATGTCTTCCACTGTGATTCCTTATGTCCCTGAATTCCTGACACAGCTTTACTTTACATTTCATGCACTGAGCTTTAGCTACCTGTGGGTTTTTAAATTTTCTGGAGTAGAATAGACCTGTCTGATTCTTAATTCCCCATAACAAACTCAGCCTTCAGTCCACAGTTGGTTCATGGTAATGACCGTGAAAGAGAGAGAAGTAAGATAGGAAAGAGAGAATGAGTAAGAAAATACATATCAAATGAACCAGCAAGACACAAGATAAAAATAAATCCATGTTTTGGGAAAACAGTCTATTCTCTAGATGTATGTATACCTTTATTTGAATAAAAGTTATGTCCCTTCCAGGCTGATACTTCATTTCCTTCTGCATTTTATTTTATTCCTATTTAACACAGAGAGTGAGAATGTAATGATTGTCTTTCTGATTTTTCCCTTTGTTAAGCCAAATCCCATACCTCCACAGCTCTAACATTCTTCACTACTAACTCATATAACAGTCTTTGAGTTTTTATTTCTTTATAACACTTGAACATATGAGGAGAGCACAGAAAGAATAATCAGTATTTAGCGTCAAATTTCATGACTGAGTCTGTACTATAACTAATAGTCATTACATGGGAAGTCTTGTCTGTCTATTCAGCCTTAACTTCAGGAAATTATATCCTCACTCAAAATATCAGAAAAACATGGATCATTGAACTGTTAAAATGAGAAAACATTGTAGGTTAATTTTATAGTTCCTGAAAAATATATGTGTATCTACTTTCCAAAGTCATACTTTGTGAAAACATGTGTACATGTGTGTGCATGTTTATTTTATTTTCTGACTACAATAACAAAAAAAAGGTGTGGACTGTTTCTGTAGCATGAAATATGCTGTGCAAATATGGTCTATAATGCAAAGAGTACTGTATTAAAATGAGTTCTGAGTTGAGAACCAGAAAATGTGAAGTTTGCATACAATTTCTGGTTACATCATGTTAAGTGATTTGAAGAAAATCAAGAGTTATAATTGGCACATTCCTAATATTTTATTATAACAGTTGATGCAAAATAATTTGTATTACTCCCACTAATTCAAAATATTGCATTTTCATTGTGTTCACTGAATAGTTAATCTATGGAAGAAGCCAACATAAAATCATAATAAAATATTACTACTACTGGGGAAAGAAAGTCCTTTGAGATGAAGATAGAGTCATATATGATTATCCATGTAGCTGACAAACAGTAAATTACAATGTTTTTGTTTACCTTAAAATATACCACTGAAAACTGGGAAGATAACTTAGCAATTAAGAACAACTGTCCTTGCAGGGAATCCAGATTTGAGTTACAACACCCACCTGGCACCCACATGGCAACTTACAATCATCTGTAACAATTTCCAGAGCATTTGAAGCCCTTTCCTGATTTGTGTGAACACCAGGCCCATA
>NC_022017.1:33309317-33358064 GCF_000317375.1 Microtus ochrogaster | reverse complement strand
ACTTAAGCACCATGTTGAAGAGTCTCACCTCATCCCAGATAACCATTCTGTAAGTCTCTAATAACTTGGCAGACACACAGGGGCATCTTTTGCATCAAAGGCAGGTCACATCCAGTAATTTCATTAGCATAAAGCTCATGAGGCAGGCACCTTGAAACTTAGTTTAAATACTAATTAGACATACAACTTTACTTGGAACAGAGCATAATCACATTGTTCTCTAGTACAGTGAAATACTCCTGTGATACATTGGGGGAAAACGTGGGTTTTGGATGAGTGTCTAAATAATTTCATCCAGAGCATGTATAGTGGAATTCTACTATGAATTGTGTCCTGGCTCATCATATAAGGAGAAAGTCAAGATCAAGCATAGGATTCCCTTTGGAAGATAAAAGAGTTCCCACTTTATTTTTTCTTCATCATTTTAATTTAAATGTCACAGTCTGAATTATAATTAGTTAAGTTTCATGTTTTATGTCAGTTTTGAGAAGTGAATAATTTTCTACTTTATATTCTCAAAAATAATAACTGAAAGAATGAAAGCAAGATATAAAAGCATAGCCTGGATTGTTAAGTTGTGCTACTGGTATTACATAATGCAAAATAACACTATGTCTCAATTTAAGAGAAAAGTTTCACTGACCACCTGGTAGTGGTAGGGAATCATGTAGAGCAGTGGTTCTCAAACTCCCCTAATGTTGCAACCCTTTAATACTCTTCCTCATGTTGTGGTGACCCCAAACATAAAATTATTTCATTGCTATTTTATAACTACAATTTCACTACTATTATTAATCATAATGTAAATATTTGATATGCAGCCTCTAAAGGGTTTGTTGTGACCCTTTGGGAACCTTTGCTGTAGAGTGATCATAATTGTAGTAAAATTAGACTGGTCTGTTAATTTTATTATTCAAAGTACTTTTATCTATACCTATAGTTTTAAATGTTTTTCTTTGCTCAGCTAACCTAAACAAGGAAGTAGGCTGAGTAGGAATGATTATTCTATTGATGATGAGCCTTACCAAGTTTTGGACCTGTAAGCTGAGACTCTTCATTCATTTCCTGGCTCCCCAGACACAAATAATAAGAAAGAAACTATACTAATTACAACATTGTTTGGTCAATAGCTTAGGCATATTTTTAGATAACTCTTGCATCTTAAATTAATCCATCATTCTTGTCTGTGTTAGCCACATGGCCTGATAACTTTTATCAGCGAGGCTTTCTCATCTTGCTTCCTCTGCATCTGGATGATGACTGCAGACTGAGCCTTTTCTCTTCCCAGAGTTCTTCTGTTCTGGTTGCCCCTCCCCATACTTTCTGCCTGGCTACTGGCCAATCAGAATTTTATTAAACCAATAGAAGTGACAAATCTTTACAGGGTACAAAACCACTGTCCCATAGTACTTCCTTTTTTTTTTTTCCCAAAACAAGAACTCTGAATCTTATCTCCTTTATTTAGTTCTCTTGCTGGCCATTATCCATAACAACTTGAAATCAAAACACTCTAAACAAAGACAAACATACATAATCTAATTTTGGGGAATATGAGTATAGTTTTCTAGGCTACTTACTGCTGATTGGGGTGCTGATAATCTTATGGGGACCTAAAGAAAATTTAGGATTATGATCAAGTCCTGACATTTTTGACTTAAATTTTGAACTAAAGACATTTCAAAATATATATGTTGGATTAATACAGCAACATTTATAAGCAAATGTCTTTTAGGGGCTGTTGCTTCTTCCTTTGCCATCAAACAATTCAAAGACAACACAATAACATACAGTAACCAGATTCTCTGATTATTTTCCATATTTATATGGCTTTATTTTGAACTCAGTGTTTTAGTAAACCAATACAAGTGCCAAATCTTTACAGAATACAAGACCGCTGTCCCATAGTATGGACCATTGCCCTCAATCCTGCTATGCTATAATAAAAAGGACCTTGTTTTCTCTTTTTTCATTCAATTCATTAGCAAACATATACTTCAGTTTTACTTGATAAACAAACGTTATTAGCTTCATCATTATTGAAATGGGATATCAACTTTTCTTATAAAATTATGCAATACTGTGGATTATAAAATTTGCTATAAAATGTAAAAGAATTTAGGTATTCAAATAGGGAGAAATCAGAAATCTGTGCTACCCAACTTCTGCAAACAGATAGATACTAGAAATTTCCTTACATGTATATTTTATTTTTAAAATGTAAAATAATTGGTGATTAACAGATTCATTTAAAATATCTTTCCCAAATTTGTAAGGAGACTTGATTCCCCCAAGTTTTATCCTATGTTTGGTGGTCAGTTTAATATGCTGAAAACAAATATATGCTGTATATTCAGTATACACACAAACACAACATAGAACACTTCCATCTTCATGGAAAATGTGTATAGGCCTTTAGGGTCACAGTAATGTGAAATGTGGGCCCATAAGTAGGTGTTCAATTCTACAAGCATTAGGAGGTTATATCTTCATTAATGGGAAAATCAATGTGCCTTGCGAAGTTATACCAAATGAGAGAATAAACCATAATCTACCCAAAGTTCACTAGGCTCTTATTCTCTGCAACTCCACATTTAATTTGGCTTTGAAGTTACTGTTAAATTAAAAGGATTTGCATATTTTATGCTCTCCAGTGATTTTATTGCTCACTAGAGGTTTGCTATATTAAAAAGCACCCAAATTACTCCTATCAATTAACAATATTATACTTAAAGTCTAGATAAATTATTGAGCATTATTTGGAACTACTCCGGGGAAAGTCTCTACAGTATAGAAAAGCATGTCAATGCCTTTCCAAAGTTTGAGTAAGAAAGACATTTCATATGAGTCCTGTTTAGCTTTAACTGTCAATGGGAAACAGAATAGAGTTATCATGGAGGCAAACCTCAACTAAGGAACTGACTATATAGTATTGGCCTATAGACATGGCTATCTATAGTGCCTAGTCCTATTGGTTAATAAAAAAGGAGGCCCGAACCCACTGCATGTTGTAACATTGCCAAGTAGGTGGTCTCCAGCTAAATTAGAAAGCTAACTAGAGGGCCATGACTCAGTGGTTGTGAGAAGCTGCTGCCCTTGCAGAAGACCAGAGTTTTCTGGAGCATCCAAGATGAATAGCTCTCAACCAACTGTAGATCCAACTCTAGAAGATCCAAGGCCATTTTCTGGGATCTGCCAACAACCTCATGAAAGTGTACACATAAACATACAGAAATTTATACATAGAGAACCTCAAACAAAAAGATTAAAAAATCAAAAAAGGTTAAAAGAAACCTAGAAGAGTGTAATAAAAAAACAACATTCTCCTAAGGCTTTTGCTGTATTTCTTCAGCTGTAAATGAGCTCCTTTGTCAGAGGTCATCCAAGCTGTCCAACTCTCAAGTTCCATTGAAGTGTTTGCCCTTACTGCTCTTACTTATGGACTATAACCTATAAGCTGAACCTATAAGCTGAAGTAAACCCGTTTCTTCTCTTAGTTTTGTTTGTCAGAGTGTATTTGCCACAGTAACAGAAATGAAACTAAAATAGCCATGTCCAACAGAAGCTACAGTGATAAGAACAACAGTGACACTTGTTGAAAGAGAGGCCCCTTTGGATGTTGTCAAAGTGGGAGACAAACATCGCTTTGGTGGGCTCTCGCTACTTGTAGCTTATTCATCATAAAAATCAACCTCAGATTAACTTCAAATGTGTAAAGCGCTGTACAAAGGTTGAAAAACAGTGAAACCTTCAACAGGGACAGAACAAATTTGATAAAGGTTACTTATGTGTGAACTGAGTTGTGAAGCTGGATATCAGTTATTCATTCAGGAAGGGTTTGTAGGTCATGAACAACAGCTTCTAAAACATGTATCACAGCAACAGGGTATGGAGAAAATAAAGCACGCTGGAAGAGAAGGGATCTTGATTTGTTTGTTGAGTTTGAAAGTTACCAAAGAGAATGGCAGGCAGTCAAATATCTGCAATACAATTTAGATTTTTGACATCGCCTGCACTTTGTTGTTCTACAACCATGTCAAGCTCTTAGTACATGAACACTTGGCTAAAGAATGAGTGGAAACAGATGTCTTAGTACCATTCTAGTTCTCTAAGTCACGCCAAGCCTCTAACCCAAGTCCTACACATTTCCCATCTACCCTCCAAGTCTGCCACATACTTCTTTTTTAATTTTATTTATCTATTTATTGCCACATACTTCTTAACCTTAGACCACTATGGTTCTCTACACCTGTAGTTATGCATTTTTAAGTCTGAAATTCATGGATATTCATCTACTATTATGTCTTCTTCAAATTTTTAGGAACATTGAAACCCCAAGGTTGACCTACACTTGAACATTAATGTCCTTCTGAAATACTCCATTTTCACAGTGGCATATACAGAATTTTAGAAGCACAGTAATGGAAAATATGGGTTAATAAAAATGTTAAATTCTAAGAGCACGAGAGGGCAATACTTCTATTAATGGCTGTGTAGTTGCTGATGGAAAATGACAGTAGCCACTGAAAACCTTAACAAAACATGAAGGATAAAAGAGATGCTTCTTTTACAGAGATAAATCTGGTAACTATGAAAAATGGAATAACTAGAAAATGAATAGAAAGTCTATGGCTGTAATGACTTAGAGAAAGGTGATGTCAATTTATCTAGAAAATGTAGGGAGGAGTGAGCACAATCTCGAAAAATCTTTGTTGAGCTGCTGTGGCTGCGGATGCCCTCTACCTATTATACTTTCACTTGAGATACTTACCAGACATCAGTGGTTCCATATGACTAACTTTATTAGGTAACCAACAAAGTTAATAACAACTGATTTAGCTTTTTTTAAGGTAAAAATATGTTATTCTAATAAGTAATCTAATCCAGTGGTGAAAAAGGTTTGGCTACTGAAGATTTAGAGAATCCCTCTTTAAGAAATAATATAATTAGAAATAAAAAAGTAAAAGTGAGTATTTAATTAGCAATAGTAAACAAATCAAGGCTTCAAATCAAAAGGTTGACAAATACTCAAGTCCAAATAGCACCATTAACATCAGTCACTTGACAAGATTTTGCATGAAAATTTCCCTATAACTTTCATTATAGATTGTTATGCCTGTATTCAGCAGTGACTTAATGTATTATTATCATGTACATATGTGTATACATAAATCTGTATGAATGTGGTGAATGCACATGTAACAAGTTACCCATGCATAAATCAGAGGGCAAATTTCAGGATCAGTTCTCTTTTTCCATGGTATGTGTCAGAAATTGAATTCAAGATGTCAGATTTGCATGGCAGTGAAGTAGTCTGCTCATTATTACATAGATAAATGAGAAATCTGCTCCCAAACATTTCTCTGATGCTAGGTTTTATGTAACATCTTTAGCATGCAAAAGAATACACTGAGGTTATAATTACAAATATCTCATTTCATTACTTGGTTCTCATGTTTGCCAGTGTATTAGGTTCCTACAGATGAATAGAATCATATTACTAATGCATTGATGGATAAATAAACACACAATAGACAAGTTGGAAGATTAGATAGATAGATAGATAGATAGATAGATAGATAGATAGATAGATAGATAGACAGACAGATAAATAGAGAGATAACATAACTAAACATACATTATGGAATTGGCTCACATAATTAATGAAACTGTAATCTGTAAACAAAACCCCAGGAGGAATACCAGAACAGCTTCAGTTAAGATAGCAGCCTGAGACAAACCGGATTTGATCACTTATGGTGCAATTTCCAATTTGAGGCTGAGGTCTGAGAACAAGTAGAGGTACTAAAAGACAGAAATTTAAATCCTAGAATCTGAACATCTGAAAAATTAGTACTCTGATATTAGAGACCACAGAAGATGTATATTTTCTGGAAATGATGACAGGAAGGGGGAAAGTGAAGGAAAAGAAGGGAGAAAGAGACAAATAATGGAGGAAAAGATGGAGAGCGAGAGAAGAACGGATTACTCTACACATTTCTGTCTAGCTTTTGAATCTCAACCGATTCTCATGGCACTGAGTGATGTCCACCTTCCTTGAAAATACCAGTCATCTACTCATTGTATTACTCCAAAAGCATTTCTCTAAAAAGCATCCTAAAAAACCCACACAGAAGGAATGACTTGCTAGCAATCTTGAAAAACCATGACTCACCCAAGTCAGCATATAAACTTAGCACCCCATCCAGATTTTCAGTACAAATAACACAGCACAAATACTACCAAAGCCATGGATGCTCCTAAATTTTATTAAAGTAAAAAAAGGCCTATCACAATCTTGGAATCAGGAGCAATGAGTCTAAAATATGTGTACATAAGTGGTCTTTATTGGAACAGCTCCAATTCACAGTTGAGAAACCCAGTTGTCAGAAAAGTTTAGTTTCTTCCCCAAGTTCACACCAAAGTCAGACAATTTGGTTAAATCATCTACGCAGCTTGGCATTCAGGCTGAGTTATGATTTTCCCCCTTGGACATGAATTGTTTTAGATAATACAAGATTCCTACGAGGATATACTGACTCATTTCAACAAGCAAAATAAGCCCTATTTCATGATGTTGTGCAAACAAACAACAAAACACCAATAGGCCATTAACAAAATACCAAATATCCCTTCCCTCTAAGCCAAAAGTGAGTGTCTGTTATTACTTTAGTGAGTGAGTTGTATCTTTATTGTGTAGATAAGAATATTTGTTATTCTCAGGCTTGTATATAAGTATCCCTGTTTTCTCATAGAGTAGGAGATAAGTAAAATGTCCTCTTATTTAGGACTTCCCTCATATCATCATCACACCAAAGCACAGAATGTACACAAAATACTTAATAAAACACTATTCCTTAGCTCATGAGCCCTTATGATGACCCCTTATTTTATAAAACCAAGTAACAAATCCAACTTGTTCAACTATAGACATATTTTTTTTGGGGGGGTGGGGGTTTCAGTGGCTTGACGACTGCTTTCCCTGTTTCACAATCCAATGTCCTATGGGAGTTGTGTCTTAAAAGTGTGTGGAGTTTGAAATGCACATGTGTTGGTACCATGTGTATTAGGAGCATTATCTTGGTATGGGGTTAGGATTTTGTCACAACTGTAGATTCTCAGATGATTGTAGATTTTATTATATTTTTTTAAAAATCATATTAGTACATTATGATGTAAGTAGCATTCATACATTTACTTTACAGGTTAGAAAATAAAGATATAAAGTCCTTAAATAACACATACAAAATGATATCATGCATGGCAAAGTAAAATTGTACCCATAAATATATTGTGCCTTCTTATTTATTATTTATTTAACTGCAGTCTATTAAATGGTATCATATTAAATTATGCAGTACTTTCAATATCATTGATTTTTACATTAAAACTAATTCATAGTTTGGGATTTCAATGAACTCACTACAGTAATTAAAGAAGATACTATAAATATGGAGGATTTGACTCTTGGGAGAAGCACGTAGGGTAAAGGGAAGGGTGAGAATGATGTAGACACAGTGTAAATGATGTAAAAGTATGTTTCCTGAGACTATCACAAGCTACACACATAAACTCTCACTAACATGACTACCTTTAAACATGAGCTGAACAAGAAAAACACCAATAAACACACAAAACTGCATGGGTGAAAGCCTATGAAGCCTCAACCCTACATAAAATATACAGTGCTTCAACCATAAACAAAAGATTATGGACAATCAAAGAATGCTGGGAGAAGTAAAAGTTATCTTCCCCAGAGAAGAACACACTGACTGGTTATCTAATACTAATTTTTTCCATGAAAACAAACAAAAATTAACATTATATAGACTGAGAAAGTTATATTTAGAGATACATGTATGAATATGCATATATGTTAAATAATAATTAATGAGAAAAGAAACCATGAATTTGAGAGAGCAAGGAAGGGTATAAGGAAGGATATGGAAGAAAGAAGTATTGTAATTATATTATAATCTCAAATTTTAAAGTTAAAATTGTATTTTAAAAGATTATAATCCTTGTACTTTCCCTAAAATTTTTACAGCTCTAGGCAGAAACTGTGTGTTTGTTTCCTGGCCACCAAGACCTGAAATAATCACACAGAAATTGTATTAATTACAACATTGCTTTGTCAGTAGCTTTGGCTTCTGATTAATTAACTCTTACATCTTAAATTAACCCATTTGTTGTATTTTAGATTTTACCATGATGTTCATGGTTTCCGGCAACGCATCAACAGGTATCTTTCTCCTTAAGCAGTCACAGCACATCTCTCTGACTCCACCTACTTTTCTCCTCTAGCTCAGCTTAGAATTCCCTCCTTGCTATATTCTGCCCTGCTTTTTTTTTTTTTTTTTTTTTTGGTTTTTCGAGACAGGGTTTCTCTGTGGCTTTGGAGCCTGTTCTGGAACTACCTCTGTAGACCAGGCTGGTCTCAAACTCACAGAGATCCGCCTGCCTCTGCCTCCCGAGTGCTGGGATTAAAGGCATGTGCCACCATTGAGCAATGGTGACAAAATATATTTGCAGCATTACAGAGGGGAATCCCACATTACACAGCTACAACTTTGAAGAAAATATATGATATATGATAAGGTTACAGAACATTGGATACATGAAAAGTTGGAGAAAACCCTTTTTCAGAGAAAACCATTAATTTTACTTACAGAACCTAGTGATATCTGCTTAAAAACAACTCATGTAGTGTTTAAATTAATATATCTGTCTGTGGGAGATGCTACACCTTAGTAATAGACCATTCTTAGCTGGACCATTCTTCATATAAATAGATGTTTTTAGATTTTTTTCTAAAAACACAGACTTACATGTATTTGTCTCTTCTCAGCAAAATTGGATGCCTATATTTTTCTAATCATCAGAAATAGAAAGGTTAGCCAGGCATGGTGGCATGTTCCTATGGTCACATTATTTTAGAGACTAAGGTAGAATCACCATGAGTTCTAAGCAAGCCTGAGATATATAACATATCCTGTCTCAGATAGTAAATGGGAAAACAAAGAACACCCTTCTATTAGAATAACCTGATAGTCTAAGAAACTACAACAAAACTTTGGTTCCGAAGTAAATGACCTGCCCCAGGACACCTAAATCCTGGTTTTTTAACATTGAGTTATTTGCATTCTGAATTAAGTGCAGCATGAAAATTGTTTCCTTGGTAAACTTTCCATTAGAGAAATTGTCTCCTAACATGAAGATATAATACGGTGGTTTGACTTTGAGGTCAGATGTTTCTCTTACACTTATTATGGCAAACCCTTTGCAAGCTGTGAGGCTTGGAAGAATTGCTTCAATTTTTTGCTCCTTGCTTCCTTCACTCTCTAAAGCAAAGGATATAATTCGTATCCTGTCTTGTGAAGTATGATTAAAAGAAAATATTTAACATTTTAGAATGTGACCAAATTCACATTAAAAATAAAAATGTTATTTTCTTTTATCAAATTTAATATGTCTTAAATTGTTTACCCAATAATGCTGTAATTTTGCAATCCACTTGCCAAATTGGTCAGATAAAATCATGGACATTCTTTGTGAGTTTTAACTAGAACATCCTTCAGTAGACATGCATATGTGATTGCTGAAAGTGACCTCATTAGTTTTCACAACTAAAATTTTCATGTGTTTTGTCTTTATGTTGTCTAATAAGCCTTGAGAGTAAACATCAAAATACAGCAGGACAAGAGAAGATGCCTGTATTGCTTTTTGTTTTCTGAACCTGAGATTACAACAAAGCATTTTAGGATGAAGGATTATGATGACAAATTGAACATTGTACCTATAGATACAGGTTAATGTTTCTAGCACCATCAAATTAATTAAAATATTTAAGATGAAATTTAATCAAATGTATATAATCAAAAGTATGACATTTTAAAACCCTAAGAATTTCCTTTATAATAATTAAATATACCCAAATTAAGATGTGCCATTCTCATGACTTCCAAGATTTCATGTTTCCAAGATTTAAGTCCAAACAAATTGATCTATACCTTCAAGGCAGAACAGTAGTAGCAACTTTATAAATGTATGTATGTATATAGAATTTTAAAACAAAAAACCCCTAGAATTGTCAAAAGCTTTTGATAAACTAGTAAGAAATCAATGGATATCTAATCTACCTGAGGTCAGAACTTAGTGTAAAGGGTAGAAATGAAAATAGCATCATTCTGATTAATGGACAGATATGTCAGTATAAATACAATGTAAATACATCTTCAAAAGTAAATGGAGTTATTGATAATGCTGGCTGATTTTTAACCTAGGACACAAAGGCATTAAATAAGAAAAAGGAAATTTGGCAACCATATTCTTAGAAGAAGTCAATGTACACATTGAAGAAAAATAATCTATTTTCAATATGCAGTACTGCGGCGGGCTTCTCGACCAGCGAGGAAGAACAACCACCACACAAGGATTCTTCTCAGATCATGCTTTAATGGAGTGCCCTTGGTTGAGAGAGATCATGAAGCGAAGGGGCCTGAGAGCCCTAAGGCAGCTGCTTATATCGGGAATTGGCACAAGGGTCGCCCTGTGATTGGCTGCCACCAACAGCTGACACCAGACTGCTTCGGAATAGGCCCAAGGACCCTTATCCACCACGCATGCGGGAGGCGGGGGACACGCAGCTCTCAAAGGCTTAGCCAAATATGGAGTTGTTTATTTCCAATAAGACAAGATGTCGGCACCATCTTGTAATGGCGATCTTGTCCGGCTCCCTGCACAGTACATAAATTAATGTCTGATGTTATCACAGAAAAGACGTCAATGCTAAAATTATACATTGTGCATTCCTATCAATAAAGAACACCTTTACATCTTGTGGATAGAGATTTCTTACTGCTAGACACATAGTGTGGCTTAAAAAAATAAAGAAATTAATTAGGTTTCACTAAAATTGTATATACTTTTCTCCAAACTCGAAATATCCTAGAAAATTTATCTTTGCTTAAATATTTGCTCAATTTTATACCTAGAATATGTTTTAATACATACCTGAATTCACCACATCTCATGGAAATATTTCACTTAAATTTATTTGCCTCTGAGAATTAACTGTTTTACCTTATACTGGATAATTGTCCTAAGGAAGGGGAAGCCCACTACTCTGCTCCTTGCACCTCTCTATATTCAGGTGCAGCTACTGTAGAACCGTCAGTACTGGTGACAGAGGAAACACTTTATGCAAATTGGGAACAAGAATTCCTGGAAAGAAGCAATGTCTGCAAAAAAGTCCTGACTGAAGTTTCAGTGATGTTGAGAGTTTGGGATGTTGCAGGTCTAGAGCCTAATTACTTTATATTTACTTAGCTTTAGCCACTTGGATAGTCACTTCTTGTTCATCTCTGTGTCAGAATGAACATCCTGAGTCCATTAGATAAAACCCTTTTAAAATCTATTAGCTCGGCTGACCACTAGCTTCTGTCAAGCCAAAAGTTAATGAGGTCCTCATATAGCATCGGAGGTCCTTACAAAAGCCTACCCTATCATCTTGTGATCACCTCTGCAATGTACACACCAATGGGTCTTAAGCTTGCTTTGACTCATAACTTCATGGATTTATTTAAAACTTTATTAAACTGCTTCCACAATAGAATATGGAAATTGGGGTTATGGAAATCTGTGTTCCTTGTCCATGATCACTCAAAATGGTTCAAAAATAAACTATCTCGTATTCCCTTTAAGGGGAGAGCTGTGCTATCTGCATCAACTGTTGATCAATGTCCCTCTCGAAATCTCCTTACTACCTGTCTTAATTCATAGTGATACCCATATTAGAGTTCTAGTCCTCGTTAGAATTAGGGTTGACATTGATGTTTACATTAATATATTATTTCTCTGCCTTGGTTTTCCTTCGGCTATCTCACAATAATATTCTCCTTATATCTGTGTCCAAACAGGGTCATATAAACTTTCATTCTACATTGGTCTCTGGAAGGGCATAAGAACAGACCTAACTTAGAAGACAGCTGACACTTAGTTCAGGTTTATAATCCCTCAGAATCTTAGCTTCCTCTTGTGTGAAGCAAAATGTCTGGATTGGCTACTTTCTGGCTGCCTGTAGACTCAGGTTTTAATGTGCCACTGGCCCCTGGGGAGTGCTTTACTTCTGCTGTCAAGAGGCACTCAGGAGTCAGAAAAGCTGGTCAGAGTCATTCAGGCTTCCACAGTGGCTGACTCTTTCCCAAGAGAGCCACACAGCTCTGGGGCAGCCAGAGTGCACCGAGCCAAGCTGCAGGGACAGAATAAGATGAGGCGCCTGCTGTGCCTCTGAGGGCATCATTGACCCGCTTTCTGACCTTGGGAATAGTTTACTGCTATATATGAAATCAGTAATGAGAGTCCATTGCAATTTTGCCTTCCACATTTGCCTTCTTAAAGGAGCTTGATTATTTAATAAGAGAAATAAACAGGTTTAGAAGTCATCAGATTTTCCAGGCATTGACAGATGCCTGATTTGGTAGTTGAACGCAACATCTGAGGCAGCATCTGCCATATATGTGGGGAAGATGATCTGAAGAACACCAAAAACTGATTGTGAACTTTTGTGATTTATAAAGTACATGACGAATGTGACAAGGTTCTGGAAACTACCATTGTGAGGTTTGTTTGTTTTGTTTTTGTTTTTTTAATTATAGCCTCTAACAGAGCATCCTGCAACACCAGTTAAATGGGAAACACATAGTTAAGTCAAGAAATACAACAAAGACAATTAAAGTAAAAACAATCCAAAATGTTAGAGAATATCACACAGTAGGCTCAGAAGAAAGTTTCTAGCTTAACCATTTATAAATGAGATTTCTTAAAGTAAATTTCTGGACTTTGTCAATCTGAACAGGCTAACTGAGCCACAAACTCCAACACCACAATTTAAGAAAGGAGCTGTGATGAAGATTGACAAGGAATTTATTTAACCAATGGCAATATTGTGAAGAAGAAATAAATAAGGTGTGCTGTGGGACAATGGCCTGTACCCTGTCACTTGTATTTTAAATAAACACTGATTGGCCAGTAACCAGGCAGGAAGTATAGACAGGTGACCAGGCAGAAGTAAAGGCGGGGCAGTAAAAATTCTGCGAAGAGGGAGGTTTCAATCTGCAGTTGTCACCTAGAAACAGAACAAACAGGATGTGATTGCCTCACCGAAAAATGTACCAAGCCACATGGCTAACATAGACAAGTATTATGGGCTAATATAAATTATAAGTGTTAACAAGAAGCATGAGCTAATAGGCCCATCCATTTATAATTAATGTAAGCCTCTGAGGATTTCTTTGGGACTGAACAACTGCAGGACCAGGAAGGACAGAAACCTCTGTCAATAAAGGTGTCCAGTGACCCAAAGTTCATCTTGTAGATGGGCACAAACTTGAGGTTTGAATAGAGGAGGAGTTGAGGAAAGGGTCTAGAGTCATGCATAATTAAATAGTCCTGATCAAGGTGTTATCAGTATATTAATATCTTCCTTTGCTCCAGAAAGGTTCTTGAAGCTAATTTCAAGTAGTTCTTACCATCTGAGGGAAGAAAATAATTCTGAAATGATTACTTCTGGTCCAGGGTGTATCTTTACCTTTATAGACAATAACCCTCATATAGGAGGTCAGTCCTACCAGGTTCTCTCCCAGGAATCTATGGTGAATCAGTCGGAAAGGTTAAGGACAATGATTTTTTTTTTCTCTTGTCCTCAGCCAAAGTAAAGGAGGCCAACATAGAATTATGGCAGGGATGCCAGGCATTTGCTTTTGCTTTTGTCACCACACATAAATGCAAGTGCAGAGTCCATAGAGAAACACAGAGATAGGAGAAAGTGTGCAGTAGCAACATCACTGTTTTAATTAGTCTATGGCATATTTACACCACACACATGGAACAATGGGGCAAGCCATAGCCTACTTTATCATTTCGTTGATTATCTAGACTGAACACACCTGATAAAATATGAACAAGATTAACTTTGATGGTGCACCATGTATATCATCATTATACTGTAAATAACAGAGTCTCGACTGCTTATTTATTCAATTTTAGACAACTCTTGTCTAATTCAACAAAGAAGTACCACATCATTTTGACAAGTTATGAGTGAAATTCTGATATGGATCCTTATTTCATTTTTATTTGAAAATATTGGCTGCTGTTTTTATTGAACTATGTTCCTTTATAATGATTATGATAATTATCTTTTTCTGAAGAATAGGAAAAAGAATTTGTTCATGAGCTTGATTTTGTGAAAGTTAGTATACACACACATAATGGTAGATATTGTGGGTTATAGCGGATGATGCTAAAGACATTTATAGTTATTATATTAGTTGGTATTGTGATATCAAGGTAAAATATCACTGATAAACTCACTTACTTGAATCCTTGTTCTCAACTGTTTGCGAATATTGTGTAAAATTAAGACATGGACTCTCACTAGAGAAAATCACATGGCTTGGTTTTCAGGCTTTAATGTTCTGTGGTGGTTTGAAAGAAAATGACCCCCCCCAAAAAAAGTGGGACTATTAGGAGGCATGACTTTGTTGTAGTATATGTGGCATTCTTGGAGGAAGTGTGTCACTATGTGGGTGGAATTTGAGGTCTTCTATGCTCAAGCTACTCTCAGTTAGACAAACTACTTCTTATTGTCTATCAGTCAAGGACACTTGGCTACATCTCCAGCATCATGTTTGCCTGCACACCACCATGTCTCATTTTCCTCAAGAGTATGTCTTCTATAGTCTATATTCCTTCCAAAAGATCTGACCTCCTGAAAGGTACACCATCATGATCTAGGGACCAAACACTTTTATTGATTTTTATTAAGCCCTACATTTTTCTCTGCTCCCCTCCCTGCTTCTCCCCTCCCATTCAACCCTTCCCCAAGGTAGGCACCAAACTTTTATAGCACAATGAACTTTGAGGAACACTTTAGTTACAACGTATAAGAAGAACAAACTATAATAAACATTGTACCTTTTATTTGTAAATAATATACTCTGTATTCTTTCTTTCTACATAATTTATGAAAAACATTTTTTTGCTTAGAGCTGAGTGTATGTATAATAAATGTGCCAAGGTTTGAAAGTGACCCCATACACAAATAAATAGAAAAAGTTATTACAATAACAATAATTTCATAAAGATCTCCTTGGAGTTGATGGGATGCCTCTCAAACCACTCTCCCTCCCTCTTGAAATATGATATACACATATTATTTTCCAACAGTCTGCCCTGAGACTTTTGACAGCCTTTTTAAAAATGGTTTAGAGACCTATGAGACTGAAGTGTCTCAGTTATTACACAACTCAGATGTTCTAAATGAACTTTGATATTTAAGGGAACAATGTCACCTTTATGTAACTGGTTATCTTTGCCTCAGGTCTAATGTGGCAGTGTTATTAAATGAGGTGAATTCAACCTGTGCCCCAAGTCAGGTCCAGCCACTCATCATAAATAAGCCAAATAAAAGAACCAAATTAAAATTGGAAAGCAGAAACAGGAGGTTTACTCAATGTGCCTGCACTGCAAAGAGACACAAGAATATAATGAACCACTCATGTCCTTCTTCAGAGTCCTAAACGTCAAAATTTAATAGAGAGCCAAGATGAGAGAGAACATGCATTGTTTGTCATTCTGGGTCTGGGTAACCTCACTCAATATGACCTTTTCAAGGTCCAACCATTAACTTTCAAATTTTATTATTTAATTTTTCTCCAAAGCTGAATAACACTCCATAGTGGGTGTCTACCACATGCTCACTATCCATTCGTCAGCTGAAGGACCCATAGGTTGCTTACATTTCCTTGATATTGTGAATAGAGAAGTAATAAACATGACTGATGAAGTATCTGTGCAGTGGGATGTCAAGTCTTTTGGACATATACCAAAGAGTGATATAACTGAGTTATATGGTAGATTTGTTTTTAACCTTTTAATATTTGCTCTAAACAAAGAACTTCAGGCAACTAGTAACTTCAGAGAAATGGGCAATTGACCCTTCCAGGAATGAATCTCCTAATTGCTTATCTAATACAAAGGCATCAGGAAAGAAAGGGAAGAAAGAGATGATACAATTCTATTTTAATTAACATACATAAAAGTAAACAAATAAAAGAAGATGAAGATATGCCTATTTCAGCAGTCCAAGTCAAGATGTCATCACGTTATGCACTGACCCATCATTGCCTGGGCTTCAGTCTCATTCCATGCTATGGTCAAATGAATTGTTAGAACATTGTGAACCTCTTTTTCAGGGATACAAGTTTTCCCTCTGATAGATGCCTTTACTTTCTTACATTATGAGATTTGTTGGAAAATTCTCATTTCTTTACAGGCCACTGTTTGTGATATAATGAGAGGTACAAGTGTCTTTTTCAAATATTTTCATTTCTGTCAGGCTGGTTACATCAAGATTAATTGTCTCTCTTTCAGTACATGAATATTGAATGGTGGTTACACATCCTTATTCTATCTTGGTCCTGTTCTTTTATCTGCCGTGAATAAATAAAAGTTTGGTGGTAAAAACAGAATGAAATAAACATGTTTAACTCATAACACAAATGTTATGTTCTTCCCTCTATAGATTAATTCCTGGTAGGCTTCCCCTTCAAGCGGGACTATCTCCTACATAGCTGGTGATGCAGATGTGACATAAGATAGAACTGACAAAGTACCACATTTTGAAGCAGGCTGTACTGAAGGAGTTGAGAAGACACCAGAGTATTAAAAAGACCCCTTTTCTTAAAGTCATAATCATACACTGTTTTGTGGACCCTTGTTGTTTTAGTCTTCTCTTTTATAATGTTCAGGAGTTTAGATTTCTTTTTTGGGTTTTTTTTTTTTTTTTGGTTTTTTTCAAAATAGGGTTTCTCTGTGGTTTTGGAGCCTGTCCTGGAACTAGCTCTTGTACACCAGGCTGGTCTCGAACTCACAGAGATCTGCCTGCCTCTGCCTCCCTAGTGCTGGGATTAAAGATGTGTGCCACCACCGCCCGGCTACGAGTTTAGATTTCTTGTTTTTATGTTTATTAGTTCTACAAAATTCCCATCATCCTCTTAGAAAATTACTCTTCTACTCAACCACAAATAATGGACTTGGGAAGAAAATAATTTCATAGGATCAGTTGTCTGGTATGCAGATACAAGGTGGGTCAGTTATGTCAAACTCTTTATCCCAACACAAGCATCCCTCTCTGTGTTCCTCATTCACTGCTATGGGAGCACACTCATACCTGGATGTTGCTTAAGTTTCATTATTTCTTTTATGGTATCATTTCTTCCCTACCTCTTTTATATCTGCATTATGCAGCCAAGACTTTCCCTCTAGTTTCTCCCTCCCCTAGGATCCCAATAGTTAGGGAACCTCTAGATGGCTGAAATTAGTCACATACACAGATTACCTGTGACATTTTTAACCCTAAGATAAACTTCTTGTTTGAGTTGGGGGTTGGAAGAAGCCCAGACAGGCAGGAGTACATTGTTCTTGCTTACTTGTAATTTCGTACTTGAAGCTTATGCCTATTTAAGGCACATTTAGAAAAATACTTCACATATTTTATTTCACACAGTCTCATAAGGGAACAAAGTAAAACCTATGGAGGCTAAAACTTACTGGGGGGATTCCTTCAAGATGGTGTTCTAGACTTCCACCAACAGTGATCTCAGTTGCCCTTAAAAATAACCACATAAGCAGTTTCCAAAGAAAACTTCTGCCCTGCAAAATATTTAACACTCAGAAGGTTCTACATCATTAGCATACCTGGGGTTGAGGTTTTGCATCAATGTAAACCATAAGCCCTATCTATCTATCTATCTATCTATCTATCTATCTATCTATCTATCTATCTATCTATCATCTATCTATCTATCTATCTATCTATCTATCATCTATCTATCATCTATCTATATATACACAATTCAGGTAAAACTTCCAACATGTGTAATACCTTGCTTGTATCTCTTGAAACTTTTCTAATACATTAATTCAAGAACCATTTCAGACCTTTATTGAGAATTGAATATATGAGAGATAATATTGTCAGCCTAATGCACAGTTGTCCTATGTAAATTCTTCCCTAGTCCTAGACAGGAAAATATGTCCCTTGTTTTGTTCGATCACAGTTTGTGCTCTCTGTTTTCCTAACAGTTCTGAAAACACATGTTTACAAAGGCAGGATTACTTGCCAGCATTTCATCATTCTGAACTTATCACTGAAGCACGTGGCTTATCCCTTTGACTTCCGCACAAAGACAGTAAGCCCACATTAGTGATTCAGTGAGTCCAAGCCCCTTTGGAGTCAGAAGAAATTAGAGAAGTAAGAACAAGTGATATTAACACACTGTCTTCCCCAAGGCCTGGAATCTAGACTCTTTCTCTTCATGTGGCCACTGTTTAACATGCAAATGTGTTACCTAACAGAGCCTTTGTGTGAGGCCATTAGAAACTATTAACACCTTAGCAAACACTGGTGTCAGAGTGCATGCGCCAGGCCCTCTGCTGAAAGGTATTTAGAGAATGTTAGATGAAACTGGAGTGAGAAAAGTGTTTTAAAAATATCTCAAATCAGGGGAAGGAGACCTACTTCGACTTTCTTAAAGCTTTTTATTGTTCATCTGTAGTGATATTTTATTTGTATTTTTTTATTTTTACTGAGCTCTGCATTTTTCTCTGCTCCCCTCCCTGCCTCTCCCCTCCCCTTCCACCCTCTCCTAAGATCCCCATGCTCCCAGTTTACTCATCTAGTTATATTTATGTATGTCTCTCTTAGGGTCCTCATTGTTGTTAGGTTCTCTGGAATTGTGATTTGTAGGCTGGTTTTCTTTGCTTTATGTTTAAAAACCACCTATGCGTGAGGACATGTGATAGTTGTCTTTCTGGGTCTGGGTTACCTCAC
Organism: Microtus ochrogaster; assembly: GCF_000317375.1. Lineage (NCBI taxonomy): Eukaryota > Metazoa > Chordata > Mammalia > Rodentia > Cricetidae > Microtus > Microtus ochrogaster. The sequence goes on along the minus strand of NC_022017.1, from coordinate 33,339,172 downwards.
TCAAAATAATGTTTTCTAGCTCAATCCAGACAGAACAATTTTATGGAGGCCCAATTTCAGCATTCCATTATAAGTATAGAAAGGAACAGACTAAGGTTTTCAGACAACCAAACTTAATAAATCCAGTACCTTATAGGAATGGCCAAATAGCAGAGGCTCTGTTCTAGTCAACTGGACTCCTGTGCTATTGTTAGATTTAAAGAGAAAGTTGAAGGTTAAGAAAATTAAGGTTTATAGGCAAGCAATAACTTCAGGTTATTGATACGTGAACATCCATCTAAACAGTGGAAGGACAAATAGTTAATGAAGTTACTAGAAAGTTGCTGTGTTTGGAATCCAGTGTCATATACTTCATGCCATTGTTTCCATAGAGATGGGATATCATCAACTCTGAGGAGATACAGGTTTTCCTCGTGTTTAAGTACTCTCTTTCCAATTGACTCTATTTCCCCCATCTGTTTGTCCTAGGATGTCCAAGTGTTCCCACTACCATTGGGATTGGGTTGTTCCCCTGTCTCTCTCCATGCATGGCTGTTTGCCCGCTGATAGTGTAATCCCACCTCAGGACATGGGTGCAGAGATGGCTGTTGTCTGGTCAGTGTTTCCCAGCAACTGGGTGGAGCTTGGACCATGTTTTCATGTTGTATCACCCAGGAAAGAGAAATGTAATGGGTAAAGGAAAATTTAAAGCAGTGATGTAAAATAGAACTATATCTCCACAAGCCTCCTTCAAGGAACCCATGGGACGAGCTTTTAGTCACTGGGCTGTTTTTATTTTTTGACAAATAATTGTGAATATTTTTAAGGGTGATGGGCTCCACAATAACAAAGGACTTAAGACACATGAACATCCATCTAAACAGTGGAATGGCAAACAGTTAACGAAGCAACTAGGAAGTTGCTGTGGTTGGAGTCCGGTGTCATGCTTCATGCCATTCTTTCTAGATAGCTCAGAAGACAGAAACATAATCTCACATATGGAGTGTTCTACCCTTCCCCCAGTCCCAGTTCCTTATGAGGGAGGAGTTCTAGGCAGATGGTCTTAATTAAGACCTATTAAAATTTTGCGTTCTCAGTGGAACCCACCACCCCTACAGAAACTGCCTGTATATAGGCAATAAGAGGACCCAGAAGTGAAGGGAAAAGGGCATCAATAAGTTTTTTTGACTGAACAGCTAGTTCTCAAGTCAAGAAAAACCCAATTACTAGGGTGAGTTATGTGGAGCCCACAGTGAGTGGCAATTCAATTCTCATCTAGATAATAGTTTTCTTTCATTTCAGCAAGGATTGTCCCATCAATTGCTTATCACCGAGAAGATGCCTTTAAAGGAAGCTAGTTTCTAACTTTCAAAAGGGCTGGTCTCTGTGATGAACTCTATCCTTAACTTACCATTGTTTAGGGTTAAAAAAAAGAAAACAAATATAAAATATAACCAACATGAAAGCAGTCAGAAGAGCAAGCTGCTTTCTCTGGCTGAGGCAGAACAATGAGTAGAAGGTGAAAACGTAAGAAAGGAGGAGGTGGTCCTCCATTAAACGGAGAGCCACAGAGAGAGTACGCAATGGATTGAAAAGTTATCCAAAGGTCACAACCAAGTCTTTAACCAAATGAATTCTTATATGGCAAAAGTCCTCATAAACAAGTTAAGGGGTAAAAATTAGTAGGAATTGTTATCATCCTTTGTTTACCAACATTACTACATCTGCCTGCCATTCTCCATTTAATGTTGAGCTGCAGAGAACCACTTACTGGAATTAGGGTGATAAGACTGGGGGGAGAATAACAGTATCTCAGAAAACCGCTTCAGAAGAGGGAGAGGAAAAAGAATCACATTTTATTTTCCTTAGCACAAGGGGGAAATTTCCTTGTATTTCACAATGCCCCGGTGCAATGAAAGAAAGATTATATTGTGATACGTATATTTAGTTTAGAATGGGGGGATAGCAGTAGTTACAATCATTTCAAGGCTTTCCTTCTAAACAACGGTTCATAAAAGAAAAATGAAAAGACATGCTTTGTTTATGTATGAAATTTACTTAACTTGAAACCTATGTTGTTAGAATTTGATGTAAATAGCATACTATTTTCCCCTTCACTGTGATTTCTCATAAATAGACTCGTGAAGGAAAAATGCTGGGCCTGCGTTCTTGCTTCCTCCCTGCAGACATTGCTCAGGTAGCTGTAATTGGTCTCCAGTCTCAGGGCTGTGTGTTCTGTTTTAACACAAACATAACTGTATGAGATGCAGTCTCTGGACATTTTGCACGTAATCATTAAAGGAAAATTGGTATCTGGAAACAAGAAGGATTACTTTTCCGTTTGTTCACATCCAGGTATGGAAAATGATCCAATTTGATTGCTAGTCTGGGGATTAATTTTCTTTTGAATAGGGTCTAATATAGAATTTCCCAAAACCACAGGCAAGGCCAAGGAGGGGGGGGGCAGCTTTATTCTTACTTTAAAACCTAAGACAGGAGAAATCAGAAGCCAGGCCCTTCACCTCTCTCCCTGGCACAACTCCATCCAGCTTGCAAGAACTAACGAATAACTTACTCACCATACGTCCATGGGCATCTGTTGACTGTTGCAAAACAGAGATATGAAGAATTTGTCTTTCCCTAACGACTTCAGTGATTAAATGTAGTGTTTTATTGTTCCAAAAGGGATACCTATTTGTAGAAGATCGAACAATAACTATTCGAAGAGGCCTGTGTTTTATTCTCTAGATGTGCTGCTGTGTATGGGCAAAGGGACACTGCATGTCAGGTTAAGCTAAGGGTCTCAAGATAGAGAAATGATTTCAGATTACTTGGTTAGGCCTAATAAAAGCACAAGCTGTTTAGGATTGAGAAAGAAGATGAGAAAATGCAACTTTGGCATGTAGATAATACTTAAAGTATAGCATACATATACTATGGAAAAACTGTACAATGGAACCCTGGTTATATGTCTGGATTTGGAGATAGGAGTGGTACATCATGAGACCAGTCACCACCAGCCCTTCATAAAGTATCTCCAAGACCTGGGAAGATGGATTGGTGAGATTAATAATAATAAAAATAAATTTAAAAATATGAGATATCTTGAAGTACTATCCAGGGGTTTGAAAAGAAAACCCTCAGGAGATCTACACTTTGGGTTTATTATAATTTGAGTGTGGTGGCTCATAACTGTAATCTCAAGACAAGGGATGTAGATTCAGGAGAACTGTCAAGAGTTTAAGACCAGCATGGACTACATAATGGGTTCTAGATTAGCCTGGGTTGCAATGTGAGAACCTGTCTCAAACACAAAGAGAGCATAACACAGGAAGGAAAAGAGGGATGGATTTAGGGAGAGAGGGAGAGAAGATGGGAAAGAGAAAAGAAAGGTTCATTTTAATGTTTAGTGCTCCGTCTGGCAGGTACATGGCTGCCCTGCCCCTATACCATAGAGATGCCACATTGGTGTTTTTCCCTGCAGACTCCTCAACAGCAGCAGCTTGGGTTAGTAAACATTCTCCAAGACAGAGTTATCCTGCTCTTGCCAGAGTTTTCAATGGGTGCGAAGAGTGAACAGTCTCCCTCCATCAGCAAGGATTTATTGCTGTTCATCAGTGGTCACATTTTAGAATGCTGGATTGTCTCCTAGAAGCATGCTCTTTAATGACCCCAAATTTCCCTGAGAATTTCTTTAAGTGAGATTAAAGTCTAGAATTCAATAGAAGCCTCCTTGTAACTCACCCTTTTCTGACTTCTTAGCCTCTCCTGTGTGACTTCCCCTTTTGTCAATTAGGTTCCTTGGGATTAAACATGAGTGAACAGTGGGTGTTGGTGGTCCTTGTTCATGATTTGAACCTAGGGAAATAGAGACCGAGACAACACAGGAACAGCATTAAGAAGAGACCCCAGAGAGCAGGTGCAAGCTGTATAAGCCCTGAATTCTTGAATCTTTTCCTTCTCTATAAATTCTCTTAGTTGGGATCTCTTGCCCATCACCACATATACTTCACTATCCTCACTTCTATTATCTTTTTCAAAAGTAGTATGATGTGGCAACATCTTACCTAAAATAACTATTTATTTCAAGTCAGTTAAAGTGACAATTTAAATCATTTTCTCATTTCTAGATACCAGAATCTGATAGCTCATTGGGTAGTATTTCTCGTTTCTTCTTTAACCAGGTGAAATAACATGTCAACAATTCCCACCTCTAAAGATAGGTCCTGTATATCAAATGTAAATCTTAAATACTGTCTTCAGAGTATATTGAAAAAGAGAAGATTCAAAACTGAATGAATGCGAATCAAGAGGCAGGTTAACAAATTATTGAAAGACTTCGTTAGTGAATGTTAAAAAATATTTCATAGAGACCGGGCGATGGTGGCGCACGCCTTTAATCCCAGCACTCGGGAGGCCGAGGCAGGCGGATCTCTGTGAGTTCGAGACCAGCCTGGTCTACAAAGCGAGTTCCAGGACAGGCTCCAAAGCCACAGAGAAACCCTGTGTCGAAAAACAAAAAAAAAAAAAAAAAAAAAAAATTTCATAGAGACCGTAAGTAAAAGAAAATTATTAAAGAAAATCATTTCAGTTGCCTCAGGTGCAAGGTACTTTAAAGAGATGATTTTTCTGAAGCAGATGAAAATGATCTTCACAATTTTAACTAGTATATTCCAAATACTACATACTTGTCCCCTACCCCACCTAACAAAAATAATGTCCACACCTATGTGCTCTTCACAGTAAAGAAGATTGACTCCCACTAGTGAAATTAAGCTACAGGTATACTAATGAATAAGTCCAAGCAATGCAGTGTAAAACATCTTGCTCCAGGCCAAACAAGGAAAGCAGAGAAGAGGGCAGAAATAAGTAAGAAATGACTCCTACAGGCATACTGTCTAAGACAACAAAATTATGCTGCAGAATGTTAACACTTAGATTAAAATAAATAAAATCGAATTAACACTAAAGATTATGATTTTGGTAGCCTCATAGTTCAAAAGTGCATCTTCACTCATAAAAGGGAAGGGGTAGCCAAAAATCCTCCTGAACAAATGACGGTATCTGGTATTTTCTGTTCCTCTGTTTCTAGAAGGTCACATTTGCATATTAGCTCAGATTGCCAAATAAAGCAAGACTTCAGCACAGTTGGATGACCACGTGCTTCATAGGGGAGAATCTGAGAACAATTTACAGAAAACAGAACCTAGGGAGATTTGTGTAGCTACAGTGAAGCCGCAACAGTATTTACTGCTTACTCTTTAATGAACACACCGTGATTGGTGACTCAGGGAGTCAGAATGAGATGCTGACTTCAGAAACTGCTTCTCTCATGCCGTAACACACAGAGGGAAGTAGCTCCAGAGAAATTAAAATGGAGCCATAGTGCTTAGAAGTTCTTTGAATTAATTATTAGAAGGAAGAGAAAGTCATTGGTTAACGTCTGCCTTCTACTGCTTTGTTTCTCCTTATGAGAATCAGGTCAGGCTCAGCAGGAAAGTCAAACATGAGAGAGAGAAGTTTTTTTGTTTTTGTTTTTTTTAATAGTTCTTGGGCCTGACATTAAAATAAACTTGAGCTGATTTTGTTTTTGTATCAGCAACTGAACTGTGTGTTGTACACTAATTAGAAGTGATACAAGCACTCAGCAAATATTTACAAAACTGCAACTTGAAAGCATTGTACAAGGCACCAGTAACCCAAAAGATACTTGTGACTCTGAATTTAGGGCCTCTTGCCCCCATCATGGCTGTGTCCATCATGTTTTTTTTTAACTTTCTTTTTGCTCCTTCTTTGTGTGTTTCACATTATGTATCTCAATCAGTCCTTTATGTTTTAGACATATCCTTTATGACTGCTCTACAGTTATTCAAACTGAGTGGCTGTTTGCTCACCACCATGTATCAGAGTCTCTTTCCCACCACTGCACTGACATCCCTACGCAATTTGCCCCATGTCTTCAGGACACTCGTTACTTTCTAACCTCTTGTGTTCATTAACCCATTAATTATTTTCTAATATAAGAATATATATATATATGTGCTTTTATTATTTCTTTTGACTAATTTATCCACCAAAGTTGAGTGAAAAATAATGTATTTTGGATAATCGAATAACTGAAATATCCAATTATCAGGCCACAAAATGCAAAGGTACTGTGCAGTACAAAGGGACTCCTGTTCACTTCTGGTGGTAGTGTAAACTAGTACAGCCATTGTAAAAATCAGTGTAAATACTTTATAAAAAAACATATATATGTATATATATGAGAGAGCTACCAGATGACCCAGCTGTGCCATACTTAAACACACACACACACACACACACACACACACACACACACACACACACATATATATATATATATATATATATATATATATATATATGAGCCTATACTACTATGTAGATACCTGGCTTTCCATGATTCTTATTGTTCTATTCAGTATAGTAATTAAATGGAATCAGTCCAGATGTCTATTAACTGACTAATGATAATATAAATAAGACACATGTACAAAGTTGAATTTTATTAAACTATAAAGAAAAATGACCTCCTCACTCTCAACATCAACCCTGAAGGGATCTCCAGATACTAAGCCACCACACTTACAGAGTTCTACTATATTCCAGTGCATACAGCTCAGCAATCCCTAGACTCCCCAATTCTCTTTCAAACTTCCACAGTTCTATTAACTGATTCCCACAGGTAAGCCTCCTGTGCAAACTTCCATAATCACCTTAGCTCCAGCTGAATAAAAAAGGCAAAAGAAAAGATTACTAGGACTCTGAGTCCCTGGACTACACTTCTACAGTTCCCCAACTTATGGTGTGGGGAAGTAAGTGGTTTTATATTGGGCTACCACCCTAAACTTCCACCATCTTCCCTGATCCTGATTCCAAAAGGGAAAGACTTCCCTGCTGTAGGACAATGGTCTTATACCCTGTCCCTGTAAAGAGTTGCCACTTTTATTGGTGTAATAAATTGCTGATTGGCCAAGAAGTATAGGCAGCTGACCAGAACAGGGGAATTCTGGGAAGAGTAAGGGCTAAGTTTGCAGTCATCACCTAGTCACAGAGAACATAAGTTGAGAATGCCTCACTAATAAAAGGTACCAAGCCACGTGCCTAACACAAACAAGAATTGTGGGTTAATGTAAGATAAGAGCTAATTAATAAGAAGCCTGCGCTAATAGATCAACCAGTTTATAGTTAATGTAGGCCTCTATGTGTTTGTTTGGGACTGAATGGTTTCAGGACTGAGCAGGACAAAAACTTCTGTCAACAGTTCCCAAAACTTGAACATTAGGTTCAAACTTTGTCCACCTTTAAATTTCCATCTTCATATTTCACAGAGAGGCAATGGGTCCCTGGACCCTGATTTCTAACCCACAATTTCATATTTACTTTAGCTCTTGGCACTATCAGGTAGCTGAAAGCAGAGCCTCTCCCTCTGGAACAATTGTCTATTGTTCTCTTAGCTACTAGCAGCAACAGATAAATATTTCATGTCCTTCAGTCCTAGGTTCACCTTTTCATTCAACAATCTCTACATACACAAGTCTCAGTACAGAAGAAAAAACCTGACAAAACTCAAAATTGATGCATAACATCCAAATATTACTATATCCCATAAAATGACCCCTATTGACCCCTAATCATAATGACATGGCAGAACTTCCAGACAAAAATGATTTAAACTATGTTCAAAGCAACCTTTAGAAGACGTGGATATATTCCAACAGAAGAAAACTCAAACAAAAATTAAATAAGAACATCAAGACAGCATATGAAAATAGAATTCAAAAAATAGAATAACTTAAAGAAAAGACAAACTAAAAATGTTGAAATATAAAAATGTTTTATGGCAAATAAAACAACCCTTATAAAGCCTCCAAAATAGAATGGACAAGTCCAAAAGAGTATTGGGATTGGAAGAGATGGCAGAGGATGGAGACAACTCAATAAAAGCCAATGATAATTTTTTAAATTAATAGATACAGATTGTGAGAGAAGACTTAATCTTTGGATTTTGGAAAAAGAAGAAAATTAATACTATACCAAAGGCATGAACTATATTTTTAACATAATTATTGATAATATATTTCAAACTCAGAGAAAAATGGAAGAGACTTTCTGAACAGGTTATCTCTATGAGTTTTGTTCCGAGAAGACCTAGAGATACGCAAAACAATACAGGTTCTTGGTTGTCCATATTAACTAGATAAGACCATTGATGAAGACATTGCACACCCAAACTCTAAGACATAGAGAAATAAACCTTGAATTTATCAGGAATAATTTCCCTTGTTACCTAACATTCACTGTCCTGGTAGGGATTAAATAGGTTTCTATGGGAGATAAAGGAAGACAATGGTCTTATCCAATTCTGGACCTTATATAGTGCAATACAGACTTGCCAGGCAAGATAGGTCCATTGTAAAATGATTATGGAAGTAAGCAACAATTTTACTTAATGGAGTTGAGATTCACTCCACAGGAGGGACTCCAGGCCCAGTACTGTAAGCAAGGTCAAAACCCAAGGTTATGGAAGTCACAAGCTCTATAGGAGAACCTGCTGATATTGTTTTGTGAAATAGTCATGTTGTCAAACTGTCAAATTCTCTTTTACATATTTATTTATCCATAGATTTGTGCTGATATCAATCCTAATGTGACCCATTTCTCATTGTGGTGGACAGTGGTTAAAATAGGGACAAATAACTAGTCAGTGTATGAAGAATGAGTGCCTAAATGTGGTATCTTTGGAATATATATCGCTGCCTCTTTCTACCTAGTTCGCAGAGAACATTGGGGAAGAGTGGTTGGATAGACAGAATATAATATCTAGGGAATAGGGAGCACTGATGTGAAATGTTGGCCTCTGGACATGATTGATATGCTTGTTGAAGACATGAACTACCAAAAGCCATGTGTTCCTCACAAGATCTGTGTGGTTGTTTGATTGATAATGTCCATCATCAAGTCATATATTTTAATGTTTTTCCCTATTTGTTGAAACTCTGTGGGATTAGGAGGTATGGCTTTCATTAGAAGAGGTGTGTCACTATGGGTGGTATTTGTGGTTTCTAAAGACCACACAATTCCTACTTAGCTCTTTCTGCCTTATGCTTATGGATCCAGATGTAAGTTCTCCACTACTGATCCAGGGCCAAGGCTCCTTCTCTGCTGCCATACTTTCTGCCATGATGAGCATGGACTCTAATCCTTTGTAACTGTGATCCCCAATATCTTTTTTTTTTTTTTAAAAAAATAAGTTTTCTTAGTCATGGTATATCTTCACAGCAGTATTATGGTAATCAAGACAAATTGTGCAAAGTCAGAGTATTTAAAAACACAGGATAAAATGGATCCTGATGTCTGGCCCTAACTGAAGAGCTATTGTCAGTTGATGACTCTGTCAGGAGAAAGAGTCACCTTTCCTTGGAGGAAGAGGTCATTGGTGGGTTATTCATGTCTGAGTGGATGACTGTCAAATGCGTGGACAAATAGATAATGATAATTGGACTCAATGACTTTCTAAAAGTAAACATAAATGACATTGGAAGGATTATGTGTTTTGGGGCACCTATAAAGTTGGAGGGATGTATGGGTATGATGAATACACATTACATTCTGTATGATAGCTTCATAGAATAAAAAACTAATACTCTACTAATATAATTTGCAGGGAAATAATGGAATTGGAAAGTATTTCATTAAGTCAGGCCACCTCGTTTCAAAAGATAAATGCTACCTTTTTTCTTGTGAATTTTAAATTTTATTTTTTCTGTGAATCCTAGTTTATTATATATATGTAGGTCTGTGTGTAATAGCCAGAAATATAGAAAAGGGCTATGAGAAGGGCTAAAAAGGGATTTAAAGGGAGCAAGGGATGGAGGATAAGAGAACAGACATGTTAGGTTAATAAAAGGGAAGAGAGAAGGTTTTAAGAAGTCATGGGGGCCAGAGAGTTGGGGGAGAACAGTGAGTTAAAGCAGGGTCAACTCAAACTAACTATGTATGAAAATATCACAAGGAAATATGCTACTTTGCAGGGATGTGACTCAGTTTGAGCTTTTGCCAAGCATACACAAAGACTGTATTCACTTCCAAGCAATGCCAAAAGTAGTATCAAAAAGCAAACACATGAAATTTGTGTTTTAATCATATGTGTTTTAATTATTCATGGAGACCGAACACAGAACTGAGATGAAATTCAGGACTGACGGAAGTGGTAGAATGAATCCAATGATCAATGGGAACTGCATTTTTTACCTGAGGAACGCCTGCCCACTATCCAAACATTAAGGAAAAATATTTAACTAAATATAAGAACTTGGACATTTTAACTTTTGAGATATTATTTCCTTATATAGTCCAGGCTGGTCTCAAACTCATAACTGCACTCGTGTGTCAATATCACAAGGGCTGGCATCACACACCTGCACCACCACAGTCAACTTCAAGCTGAGATTTCTAATGTTTGCAGCAAGGACTATTACTTCTTCAGTTGTATTTTTTCATATCATCATTAATTTGCCCTTGGGATAAAATGAGCAGAGGGAATGAATGAATGGATGCAGAACTGTGCTTTCATTTAGTCAGTCAATAGGCACACATAGAACAGCTATGTCATCACAGCCCTGAGCAACACGAAGAAACACAGAGCTTAATAAGCTGCTACCTTTACCCTGTACTGACATCTGTCATGGTCTTAACACAACTGTCTGGGTTCACTGTCCCAGGAATATGTGACTTGATGTGTGCCACGAACCGCGGCCCCCGTCTGAGATCTATGCACTAGAACCCAGTTCGCAAGCTTCAGGCAAGGGGCTGGAGGTTGGGAATACACACGCAGAGACAGACTGACACACAGACCTTCCAACACTGTGGTACCAAAAAGCCTCTCTTTAATAGCACCATGGAGGCTTAAATACACAGCCGTCAATGGCCAATAGGTGAAAATCCCATCCTCTGATTCTCTAGGCAAAGCACAGCTTTTAGTAACTTCAATTAGAAGGCTCTAGAGAGGGAAGAGCAGCTGAAGGCTGGGACTCAATTGGTCTCAACAGATGTGGATGTTTTGGGGCTTTCCTCAGGGACATTTTGCTTATTACTTTTGAAGAATAAGCCGTAGACTGGTGATGATGGCCATCGCTCTTGTGGCCCCACCCTCTACTTGTCCTTTCTCCTTCTGAACAGACTTAAGTGATTCCATTTTCACACCTCATTGTTGTGATCCCCCTTGTCTCCAGATCTATCACAGATCCAGGTGAGACTTCTGCCTATAACAAGAATTGTCTAATTATGCCATTTTGCAACCCAATGCATTTCTATGCGCCTGTAAGTTTTCACCTTTCAGAACATTTCCTTCCACCTCACATTGGGTATGAAGTATAATGGTGTAACCTAGTATGCTATTACTGTGTAGGAGAGTTTCTTCTTTATTATCTGTGAAATCAGGAGCCAGGGAGAATGAAGGGGCAGTGTAGAGAGAGCCTGCCTTTTGGGGGCGGGGACGGCCTCGGGCAAATGTTTACTGATAAATTGGGGCGTGCAGACGCTGAGGCCCGTTTCCTGTTTCCTGTTTCTGTGCATCGCGGGAACTCCGGTTGCGTGAGTGTGCTTTTTACATTAAAGTTGTATAAACTTATACCAATTTGTCTGTATTAATCCAATCTGCCTTCATTTGGCGCTCCAACGTTGTGGCAAATTTGCCCTGTGCCCGTACCAGGACCCTGGCGGTCGCCTCAGCCCCCCCCCCTCCCCCGCTGGTCCTGGCCAGAGCCTCCTCCTTCTTCCCCCTTGTTGTCCTCCTGCTTGCCAGCAGCAGCAGGTCTAGGCCCCGGGGGATCCAGGCTCTGCTGTGTGCATGTACTAGCTGCCTACAGACCAACTACGTAATCATGATGGGGCAAACAGAGGTCTTCCAACAATTGGCCTGAAGGGCTACTTGATTGTAAAGCAAGGAACTGGTCTTGAAAGAAAAATAACTCCCAGGAGAGAAGTTAAGGCCATGGCTGTATTCTCAGTCTTGTGGACTCTCACAGAATGAATCAGATGACTTTCAAGGTCAGATTCCCTGGGTCAGTCTCTGTTACATTCAAAGCACTGACAGTTATACTTTTAGCAGTGGTGGGGACTTTAGGTTTGGAAGTGAGGAGCAATCCTAGTCTGGGCACAGTGGTACACACCCAGTGTTTGGAATATTTGAGGTAGGAGGATCAAGGATTTCAAAGCTATCATCTGTTCCATAGAGAGTTTAAGGCAAGCCTGGACTACATGAAATCATGCCTCAAAAAAAAAATCAAGTAATCCAAAAATAACAGAGCAGAGCTGTCTTGATATCCAAAGATCATACAAATGACACTGATGAAGAGGGCCAGGGTACACCTTTAGTCTGACTTCAAAGATAAACTTGGTTACGGGCTAAGTAAGCTACCACTTGACTAGAGTCGGCATGTCTGGTGGTTCCTACTCAATTAGTCATCTTTTTCATAAGAAGGGAGACCTTCAAACAGCAACAAAAAGTGGACTTGGCTGTTTACTCTACTATTTTATTCTGTTGTGGTGAATAAGGAGCTATAAGGAGTTGAATTCCAGTGGCTGTTATCTTTCACTGTTGGTCTTGTTTTTCCACCTAGTTTTAAGGAAAAAGTTTTGAATTATATTTGGAGAGAACATATATTCATTTATAAATAAATTTTAGACTAGCACCAACCTATACACTGCTCCCCCCATATAAGCTGTCTTCATTGGAAGCATGAGATAACTAATTCTTCAATTGATCATTCCTTTGGTTCACTTTCATTAGCCAGCTCCGTTATTGTAAAAGCACTTCAATCTATGCTAATTTGGTTGACTAGAATAGTTTTAAATTTACGTTTTATGTTGATATAACAGGAGAATGAAAGAGAAATAGAGTTTGTGTTTGAAATGGGGTGGCTTTCGCCAGAGCTCAGAGTGGTGGTGGTATGCAGTTCAACAAAAAAGCCAAGGGATGTCTGATTACATGCTCCTGTCTCTGCTCCCCTCTCTCCACTACTCCCGTTTCAATCTTTCCACTTTCCAACCCTTCTGTGTCTGGATTTCTGTCTCTTTATCTGTTTCTACGTGTCTATGTAATACACACACACACACACACACACACACACACACATAGATATTCACAAGTCTATATGCACAGGTATTTCTCCCTGTCTTCCAGAATGGGAATATTTAAGCTAGCCACGAAGTGACCAGAGCTCCATGGTCAGCTTACAAACACTAGAGGAAGAATGGTTCATGCATGATGCCACAGTGATGATTTAACACCCACCTGAGCTTTGTAAATGAAGCCCCAGTTGGTCAGCAGCTTGTCCACAGACACACAACCAACATGAAGACAGGTTTTTACAGGCCTATCTTGCTCATGAATATCGATGCAAAAATTCTCAATAAAATACTGGCAAACTGAATCCAAGAACACATTAGAAAAATTATCCATCATGATCAAGTAGGCTTCATCCCAGAGATGCAGGGCTGGTTCAACATATGCAAATCTATCAATGTAATCCACCATATAAATAAACTGAAAGAAAAAACCATATGATTATTTCATTAGATGCTGAAAAAGCATTCGACAAAATTCAACATCCCTTTATGATAAAAGTCTTGGAGAGATTAGGGATACAAGGGTCATACCTAAATATAATAAAAGCTATTTACAGCAAACCGACAGCTAACATCAAACTAAATGGAGAGAAACTCAAAGCCATCCCACTAAAATCAGGAACACGACAAGGATGTCCACTCTCTCCATACCTCTTCAATATAGTGCTTGAAGTTCTAGCAATAGCAATAAGACAACATAAGGGGATCAAGGGGATTTGTATCTGAAAAGAAGAAGTTAAGCTCTCGTTATTTGCAAATGATATGATAGTATACATAAGCGACCCCAAAAACTCTACCAAAGAACTCCTACAGCTGATAAACACCTTTAGTAATGTGGCAGGATACAAGATCAACTCCAAAAAATCAGTGGCCTTCCTATACACTAAGTTTTTTTACATTCAGTTTTTATATATGCTATCTGGTGTCATGGTAGGTCTTAACATTACCCTTTTCACTCTTAAAATACATTAATAAATGAGTCAGATTCATCTCATAGTAAGAAAGGAAAACCAGCACTGTTGCCCTGGAGTAATGTGCATTAGCAATTAGAATATTATCCAAGCAGGTCATAAAAAATAACTAGGGAGACATTAAGAGGCAGGAGTGTTATCATTAAAGAGGATGGCCCAGCGGTGGCCCATAAACATCACCCACAGCCAGAGTCCTCCAGTGCCTGCTGCAATCATGAGTTCCAAGATTTTATCTCTGAAACTGTCTCTTGAGAGAAGAGTTATTGAAGACTTTCTCAGCCATTAAATCCTTCGGCTGTTGGTAGTGATTAGTTTCTCCATATATACAGCCTCTCTGACCCAGATAGCATGCATTTTATATATAAATGAGAATTGGCACTCTGCTTTGCAAATGATCCATACTGTGACATCCTTCTTGCGCTTCTACAACACTTCCTGTGTCAGCCTTTCATATTCTCTCCAGAATGCCCTGTAGCTCTCTTTGTTGTAACATGCCAGATTGGTTACTAGAAAGTACAAGAGCCAAAATGAATTGTCAGTCATTTGATTTTCAATAATACATTTGTATGCAGTTCAGAAAGAATTCCATCATTACAGCCTTCTATAGTTAAGACAATTTTTCAAGTTAGCAATAATTTAAATATTTCTTTTTTGTTTATGTGTGTGAAGGCCTTTCCTGCATGTATGTCTGTACATAATGTGAAGGTCTACTGTCTGCAGAGACCAAAAAGACATCAGCACCCTTTCAAGAGGAGTCACAGACTGTCATGAGCTACCACATGGGTCCTGGGTACAGAACTAGGGACTTGGCAAGTACATCAAATCTGCTAAATGCTAAGCCATCTCTAAGTTACCAACTTTTAAATTTGGTGAAAAATTGAGCATGGTAGAAAATGGTTTTGTTGCTGTTCTCTCTCTCTCTCTCTCTCTCTCTCTCTCTCTCTCTCTCTCTAGCACAGCTAACATTTTGAATGTGTGTTCTTTGCATTTATGCTCTCTCAGTGCTGATTAGCACACCATGAATCACAGGATAAGCACCCATTGGTTTTGCTTACCTCAGCATTCTGCATAAGCATTCTCTAGTAATCTCCATGGGCAGAATTGAGCCACAACATTCTGGCTGCTGTCTTGAATCAAGCTGATCACTTCCCTGTATCTCCTGTCCCTGTGATCAATGCATGAAATATCATTTGGCCAGAGGAGAGAATATCAGCAATTCATGATTATTTCTTCCTGACGCTGTGTGCTCCTAGGACCCGCTTCCATGATGTGATTTTCAGCCGAGCTTTCAAAACTTTCCACTGGAATTTGCACTCATAATTCAAGTCCATAGAGCAATTAACCATTGCCTGGTGTTTACCTTCTGTCAGCATAGGTTTAGAGTCTATTTCTGTTTAGCGAAACATGTATATTGTCCCAAACATTGACATGATTATTACTCAAAAGCCATCTGCCTCCATCTTGAATCACATATTCTAAGACCTCTAATGAATCTTCATTAAAGACCAATGGAAAGGTGTTAATGTAGTTTTCATGATCATTTTGTGGTGTGGGAAGTCCTTCTGTATATGTGTGGCTGTTACTGGTTAATAAAGAAGCTGCTTTTGGCCAATGGCATAACAGAATATAGCCAGGCTGGAAGAGATATAAATAGAGACAGTAGGTGGAGTCAAAGAGATGCCCCATAGCCACCAGAGAGGAAAGATGTGAGCTACCAGCTGGAACCTTGCCGGTAGGCCATTAGCCTTGTGCTAAAATATATAATAATGGAAATGTGTTAATTCTAGATGTAAAAGCTAATTGATAATATGCTTAAGTGATTGTTGAAGCAGTGATTTAAATAATAAATTTCAAGTCTAGGTGGCCAGAAATGAACTAGTGGCCTCCACCAACAATCTTGTCAACATTCAATTACTCTCAGAGGTGGAGAGTATTCCCAAAATAGTGCACTAATGCAACTTTATTAATAAGTACAAAATATTCATTCATTATTCATCAATACCTATTAATGGTAGTTATTTCATTACATGCTACAAAACCAAAGGAAAGTATATTGTTCAGTCCATTTTAATGCATAAAAATTAGCATAGTTGTATTATCAGTCCTATAGATTTTAGGTCCAAGATGAATCTGACCCATGAACACCTATTTCCAATTCGGCACAAAATTGGATGTGTATACCAACTCTGTACATTAAGAAAACAGCAGTACCCAGGCAAATCAGATACAAAATATAAGAAAACAGAGTACACAAACATTATAAGCCCATAGGTTTGGGTATGCCGTGTTCTCTATTTCGAAGCTGAAGGACCAGATAAACTTTCAAGAATTTGTTTTCTCAGATAGTGTTTACTTCGTAATATCAATCAGTTTAAACCAATTTTCTGTTTTTCCTCGTTATCCTGTGACATGAATTTTGTAGAAAGCTTTTAATTAAGTCCTTCCTTGAAATATTTATTTTTGAAGATCAGGCTCCTGTTATTCATGAATTGTACAATGCTGTATGAAAGTCTTTCTGTTTCTGTCTGTCTGTCTCCCCCTGCCTGCCTGCCCGTGTGTGTGTGTGTGTGTATGTGTGTGTGTATGTGTGTGTATGTGTGTATGTGTGTGTATATGTGTGTGTATGTGTGTATGTGTGTGTATATGTGTGTGTATGTGTGTGTATGTGTGTATGTGTATTTAATAGGCAACAGTCACTGAATGCTGCATTTTATCTCTTTAAGCCATTGCATAAATGGTGAATTAGCAGTGTTTTACTTGAAACATATTGACTGAAAGAGGAAAATAAGTAAGAAGAATTAAAAAGGGAAATAAAGAAAGACAACAGGAAGAATGAGAGGGGGAAAGCAGAAGGAAAGTTTAACAGCAATGGGAAAGGAATAGAGCAATACCAGCCTTTACCCTGGTCCTCTACTGTCGCTCTTTCCCAGCACAGTCACTGGGCATTCTCACTGTCCATCCTGTATATCCAAGGAAATTCTCATGGTGAACATCAACTGAGTTTCTTCACTACTTGCTACCTTCTACCAATGATCAAGTGACAATTTTGTCTTTCCTCTCCTTCCTTTCCTTGTCTTTTCGTTGCATTAAGGACGTGTTCAATTCTTCTTTCCGCTGGATGTTTTCTGTATATTTCTTGGTTCTGTGCTTAGCTACACAGAGCTGAGATGTGTGTATGTGTATGCATGAGTGGCTATGCTCGAATCATGTAGAGCAAACCTATCTATTTTCAGTTACTGAGATTTAATTTTGGGATCTTTGACTTGGAATCACATCTCAATTCATTCTTCTTTAGGAGAGCACATCAGATATTATACAATATTTACCCCTCTTCTCATTCCAATTTTGTCTGTATTAGGCACTTAAGGAAGTGATGGTTCTAGTTATTTGTTTTCACTTGAGAAATCATTAGACCACAATAGTATAGGCCATGCCCTCATCATTTAAATTATTGTATAATATCTCAGATATTACTATTTCTAACTGTTAACATTTAAGCTAGCTTTTATTCTATATAGAATGAAATGTATTTATTTACGTGAACTATGTATGTAACAACTTTTCACAGACTTTGCAATTAGCTTGTTCGGATACATTCTGGAAAGTGATGTACCTTGCAGAGAAATGTGGCATTATGAAGATGCCTTTGGCAACCTGTGATATTCACACAGTATCACAGCCCTGTGTGAAGTGCATATACACTGGGTTTTCTGTTTGCTTGTTTGTTTTGCTTTAAAAATTTTGTAATTTTTGTAACAGATTCAGGAGGAAAAAAATATACCCTCTGCAAAGCAGGCTGGAGCTCTTGGAGAACACCTGTGTTTCATACACAAGGTACAGGGCCCCAACCTCAGCACTGAAAGCTGAAGATCAACAAAGCACCATGAGAAGAGACATTTGAAACAAACTATACCTGATACATACTGCTGGGTGTCTAAAATATGGCAAATATCATTCTTATACTTGAGAGACAATGCAAAAAAAAAACCCATTACAAACCTTGGCATATTTTCCTTTGTCTTCTAATGCAGTATCATTACTGACAATTAAAAGACAAGTAATCAAAGAGCTGCAACACCTTAGATGAATTTTGAGGAGCTCGGACAATTGCCCATCAAGCTCTAAGCCTACACAGAAATGTTCCATCTTACAGCAAGAATCACTTTTTGCTGTTGTCATTATTTCTGTTTTCCAGCCAGGCTCTTACATGCCTGGATTATTAATGGCAGCTTTTGCGATGCCTTCTGAACAGCCAGCGTTCTCTTCAGCATTCTTCTTCTTGCTCAAGTCAAGGGCAACTGAGCTGGGCCTGGCTGCATGGCTGAGCAAGCAGACAGGTGGCTCCTCTGCTCCTTTATGATGAGCATCAGTGAGGAAAACAATGCAGCTGCTGGTGTGTTTCCCCTGCCAGCTTACTCAGCCCAGGAAGCAAAAATGCTCCCAATGTGGCAACTGAATAAATATGAAAGATCTTCCGGTGATGTGATGTGATGTGTCACACTTTGAGACTCACATTTCCCACCAGCTCTATAATTCAGCTTTAGGTCCCAGGCTAAACTTCTCAGAAATAAGCATATCTAGTGACATAAAATATAAAGGAAGTATTGCTGAAAGTAATCCTTGGTTCTGTGCACGCACCCACACCCACGAATGCCTGCCTTGATGAGGCAAAGAGTCGTACCATGGCCTCACACTCATCAGCATCCACAAGCACCAGGGTGTGGGCTGCTTCCACTTGCTGCTGACAGTGCTGGGTGGCATGATTTTTCCTCTGGTTATTAGCCAAGAAATGATGGTCTCTAGATGACAAGGGAATAAAAGTAAAAGCTTCAAAAGATGTATCAGTCAGAAACTTGGCTTACGATTGTTTTTATTCTGTGTAGCTTTCATTCCTGTCCTGGCACTGGCACTTGTAGACATGCCTGGCTTGGAACTCGCAGAGATCCACCTGCCTTGCCTCCTGAGAGCTGGGATTAAAGGCATGGGCCACCACCGACAGTCAAAAATGTGTGTTTTATTTTATGCATGTGAGTCTTTTGTTTGCTTTTATGTCTGTGCATCATGTGCATGCCCGCTGCCTGTCTAAGGCACAAAAGGGTTTCAAATCCCAAAGAACTTTATTTAGGGACAATTGTGAGCCACTGTGTGTGTGTGGCAGGAATAAAGCCCAATCCTGGAAAAATAAACAGTGATGTTAAAAACTGAGGCATCTCTCTACCACCTGACCTAAGAATTTTAATGTTAGACCAGGCACAGTGACACACTCCTTTAATCCCAGAACTCAAGCGGCAGAGGCAAGTGGAGATCTGTGATTTTGTGAGTTCCATGCCTTCAAGACATTCATAGAGAAAGTCTATCAAGAAGGAACAGAAGGAAGAAGAAGGAAGGAGGAGAAAGAGGAAGGATAAAGAGGAAGAGGAAGAAGAATAAATACAAGAATTTGAATGTTCCTTTCTTTAATTCATTTGAACTCAGTGAACTAGACATTATGACCCCTTTTATGAACTAGGAAACTGACGGTCCCTGTCTGTAAGCAGTTTATACCAGGTAACTTGTAAGATAGCAGTGAAATTCAGAATCCAGCCTTCTCGAAAGGTCAGGCATTTCTGTGCATGGTGTGCCTGGTGTTTCCTCCCTCGTGCTCTAGAAGCCTCAGAAGCAAATAAACATCTGGGTTCTCCATCCTAAAGTCTGTTAAGAGAGACTATGTAACACAACCAATACATTCTGTCTGCGGGTGTCAGCATGTGACTGATGTCCTAATGAGTGTCTTACAATACCTCGAGGGTCTTGAGCAGTACAATGCTATCCCAAGAAAGGGCACAAGCCCATTAGAAAAGGAAACAACTTAAAATGCCTATAGCTTCTCAAACTCTGGTGGAGGAGCCAAATCTCACATGATCATAGAATAGTCAATGAAAACTCTTTCATATATGATCCTCCCTATTTCCTAAATTCCACTTTGAAATTGTTATGATATGATCCTATACTGTATTTAGACTATGTTATATGATTTTGAGATTATTTACTAATTCATGTCCTTTATTCTCTATTAAGCTTTTGATGGCATAAAGCTGTGTTTTAAAATATTTTAATTTATCAATTTATTACATTTTTATTAAATATAATAATCACTCTCCCCCTTAACTTTTCTCCATGCAGACATGTTCCTATCCTCAAACCCATTCCATGTCCCTTAAACTCTCAAGCTGATAGCCTTTTGTACTGATTATTACTGTTTTTAATATATAATATGTACATATATGTAGATGTGTGCAAAATTAATAAATACAGCCAGGTGAGTCTATTTTTGTTGTTGTATGTATATGGCTTTAAGACTGGCAGCTTTATATTCCATAAGCAGTCTGGGGATTCATCCTTGAGAAAAGATGATTCTTCCTCCCAGCATTCATTAGGTTGCCTTCAGTTCTCTGTCTAGGGAATGTTTTCAATCCCTTTATCTAACATAATGTGTGCTTCAGTGACAAAATGTAGGCCATAGTTTTTTTTCCCACAAATATATAAATTTCAAATGTTGAACATGATTCATTATGTATTCATATGTATCTGTGTGTAGATTCTACATAGGAGAGCCGGTGCCTATGTAGGCCAGGGAAAGTTGGGTCCTTCGGAGCTTGACTTACAGAGAGTGGTGAGCCATCTGATGAGTGTGTTGAGAATTAGACTCAGTTCCTCTGGACGAACAGTACATGCTCTTATCCCTGAGCCATCTCTCCATCTCAAGCATAATTTTTATTTACTTAACAATTTTAGTTTGGTAGATATTTTTGTTCTTGTGGAGACTGTGGCTTGCTATCTATCTTAGCCTGGGCTATTACTCACTATATGATTCTGGTTAACCTCAAGTTACCTAATACCCCTGACTCATTATCCCAAATGATAGAATTTAGAACTGAAGTTTCCAAATAATGTATCTATCTTCATACAATTATCTAAGTATCTATCAATTCATATGTTTCACGTTAACTCAGAGAGTGGTAATAATAGCATAAGAGGAATACATGAACTTTGTCTTGGTGCCAATTCTTGCATTAATTAAGGGAGAATTATCATATTTCTCCCCCAAAAGTTTACTCAGCTGAAAACAAATATTCATTAGAAATTTCAGAAGAAAATTGGAAGTCTAGAAAACAAAACAGACAAATATATTAAAATTAGTAAAAGAAAAAAATATAAAATGCCATGAAGCAGTTTATAAGTCTAACTTTATTCCAACTTACTGTGAACTTAGATTCACCCCTTTGTTCTCATTACTCCAATCCAGTTTCTTGCAGAAACAGTCTTGGGTGAAGGGTGGCTAAGTAGACTTAGGAATGGAAAAGGATAACTATGATTTTTTTTATTCACATGGAAATCTACAATCTGAACAGTGTGACACAAACAGCATTTCAGATTGATTACTTCAATCTGGCAGAAAGCCATAGCAATGAAAATAATTTGTTTGACTCATAACTAGACCAGCTCAATAATGCTGAACACTGCCCTGGGTATCGCATCTGAGGCTATATTGGTTTTTCTACATCAGGGTAGTGGTGACCCCACAAGTTAATTTTGTCACTCCCAAAACAGAATAAATATCTATAAAACACATGTGTTCTTCAATTTCTTAGAAAATTATTGATTTTTTTTCTAATTCTAGATGGCAGAAATTGTTAAACTGCATGGAATTTGTATTGACTCTTTTCATATTTTTATTGTTTTTATTGAGCTAAATATTTTTTCTCTGCTCCCCTCCCTTACTCCCCACTCCCCTTTTACCCTCCCCCCAATCCCCACACTCCCTATTTACTCAGGAGATCTTGTCTTTTTCTAATTCCCATGTAAATTAGATCCGTGTATGTCTCTCTTAGGGTCCTCTTTATTGTCTAGGTTCTTTGGGAATGTGAATTGAACTGGTTTTTTTTTGTTTTTTTGTTTTTTTTTTTTTTGCTTTATGCCTTAAAGCCACTTATGAGTAAGTACATACTGTATTTGCCTTTCTGAATCTGGGTTACATCACTCAGTATGATATTTTCTAGATCCATCCATTTGCCTACAAATTTCAAGATGTCATCATTTTATTTCTGCTGTGTACTACTACATTGTGTAAATGTACCACATCTTCTCTATTCATTCTTTAGTTGTGGGGCACTTAGGTTGTTTCTAGGTTGCGGTTTTGACAAATGATGCTGTTATGAACATGATTGGGCACATGTTCTTGTGGTATGATTGAGCATCCTTTGGGTATATACCCAAAAGTGGCATTGCTGGGTCTTGTGGTAGGTTTCTTACTGATTTTCTGAGATATCACAACACTAAATTCCAAAGTGGCTGTATATGTTTGCACTCCCAGCAGCAATGGAGGAGTATTCCCCTTACCCCACAGCCTCTCCAGGACAGGCTGTCATCAGTGATTTTGATCTTGACCATTCTTACAGGTGTAAGATGGAATCTCAGAGTTGTTTTGATTTGTATTTCTCTGATGGATAAGGATGTTGAGTATAAAGATGAGTTATTCTTCATAGTCTGAAAGAGCAAGGCCTGTTCTGTTTAGTTTTTCTTTTTACAAAAAGTATTAGTTTATTGCCTTTTAAATGAATGCAGTGTCTGATTTGGATACCCTTATTTTGAATTGGATAACCTTATTTCCAAGTTCTAATTTGAATGCTCTAAAGCATTATATAATTCTGAAACTCCCTTTCGTAGTGCAATATGATTCTCTCAGGTGTCAATAACATCACATATGCTTAAGCTTCCACCACCCAATCTGGCTGCTTTTTTTCCCCCCAAATGTAGCATGATGTTGAACTTTTCCAAGTTTTCCTCTCTGTCTCACTCCCTTCCTCACTCTATTTTTACTTTGTAATTGATACCATTTCCTGTCACACTTGCAATTATCATACTGTGCTGGTTCTTACAGGTATAAATATAGACTTGTCCTGCCTATTATATTTCTTGCTGTTTGTTTTACATATATCTGTGACTAAATAACATTTGCATTTGTGTATAACTTAGCTGTTACTTTCAGGCTTCTAAATCTGCTGTTATGGTTTGTTTACACCCTGTGTGTTACAATCCTTTAATGCAAATACCTGGCCCTTGCAGTACAAGGTCAGTCTGTTTGCAAAAACTGAAAACTAGATCCATCACAAGCACTAGAGAAACATCTATCATTCTGCTGAATGAACACAGCAATAAAGTGACATGGTACTATACCCATAGATCAGAGTGGGGCTCAACCCTCATTAAAGAAGCTTCTGCCTGCAGTAGATGGTAATCAATACAGAGAGTCACAGCTGGACATTGTGCAAAGACTCTGGAACTCTCAACCCTAAATAAAAGGTCTTTATCAAACCTTCCCCTCAAAACTCAGGGATGTGTGGGAAAGAAGAGGCAAAATTGCATGAGACAGGGTTGGTGGATGACTCCAAGGAAAGCGTCTTCCAGACACACCAGGACTGATGAACACATAGAGAGTGTGACAACATCCAGAAGACCTGCACAACTACAAATAGAAAAAAAAAAAATCTCAGCACTGAGAAGGGAAGTGGATACCAAATCACACCCTTAATCATGAAGCAAATTTCAATTGATTCTTCCTAGGAAAAAGGATATCAAATTTCTTTTACAGAGTATCATTGAGTAGAAAAAACACATTTCAGGGCACACACAATGCTCATCAGTCGATGGCTACCACAACATAGACTATGTGTTTTCATTTTCTAATTTTTGTTTTGTTTTGGTATGCTTCATCTTTTGTTTTCGTACTTATATTTATTCTCTTTTTAAAATTTATTTTGTTTGTTTGAGAAAGAGAGGGAGAGGAGATAGAGACAGAGACAGCAAGTAGAAAAAATAGATAGGAAGGTAGGGAGAATCTGGGAAGAGTTTGATGGAAGTCTATGACCAAACTATTTTTTTATTTGTTTCCTGTCTTCTGAGCCAGGGTTTCTCTGTGTAGTCCTGGCTGTCCTGGAACTCACTGTGTAGATCAGGCTGGTCTTGAACTCAGAGATTCACCTGCCTCTGCCTACCAAATGCTGAGACCTTCACTGCCTAGCAAAAGATTTATTTGTAATGTGCATTGGTGTTTTGCTTGTGTTTATGTCTGTGTGAGGGTGTCCTGTTCCATGGAACGAGATTTCCTGACAGTTGGTATCTGCCATATGGGAGATAGGAATTGAACCCTGGTCCTCTGGGAGAGAAACCAGTGCTCTTAACTGCAGATCTATCTCTCCAGCCCTGGTGTACTGCATGATGTTTTAATTAAAAATAATTTCATACTGTGTATTTTGATCATATTCTTTTCTATCTTCCCAGTCCTTTCAGATCCCTAATCACTACTGACTCAACTTCATCATCTTCCTCACTCTTAAAAAAATAAATAACAACTAAATAAGAAAAAAAAAGTCAGGAATACAAGCTAGAGTGGGGAGCAAATGAGAGCAGTTGAAAGAAGCAGGGGACAAGTAAAAATTAAGTAAATTCAGTCTGAACATATAAAAATCTCAAAGAAATTTAATTGGTTTAATATCTACCTGAAACCGACTTTAATTAATTTTAGTAGCATGAATTTATATAGGAATGTTAACTCAATTTTGCTTTCTCATTATTACTCATGTGTGTGTGTTTGTGTGTGTGTGTGTGTCTGTCTGTCTGTCTGTCTATCTGTGTCTGATATGGGTATATGAGTACACATGCATAATTGCCAACACTCTGGATGGCTGTCAGAAGATAACTTACAGAAGTTGTTTCTCACTATACATATTATTGAGAGAGTCTCATTTGTTGATGCTGCCATGGTATGTATTCCAGGCTAGCTGACCCTTGCGGTTCAGGGTAATTCTTTTGTCTCTGTTCCCTACTCTTCAGAAGAGTGTTTGGATCACAGACATACATCGCCACATTGGGTTTGTGTACAGGTTGCAGGGACTGAACTCAGACAGTCAGACTTGTACAGCAAGACTTTTAATCCACTGAGGCATCTCACCAGCCCTTAAGACTGGTTTAGAAGATTTTATTCTGAAATGTGTAATTTTAATTCTTTTCCTTGATTGACAATAGTTTTATTGTACTATTTCAGTAGTTAGACAGTTTTGTTTTGTTTTTTTTTTTACAACAGTGGGGTTGACACCATTACTTTCTCTCCTGCTGTTACTGTTGAGAAAAATTATGGCTACTATTTTACCGTTGTTTCGATGTTCATTCATTGGGGAGTTTTTTGACTTTTCCATTTTTTTTTCTAATTGCAGTGGGATGATTTTTATTTCCACTATGAAGTGTCTATTTTATTAACAAAGTGTCAATTTCTTAGATTGACCTAAACTCGCCCTCCTTCTTTCTTCAACTACTCAGTAGCACTATGCTTCTTACGCCCCCTCTTGTCTCTGTGTGGTTATGTCATGTAGTCATGGCTGTTCACTTGTGTACCTGTACTTGCCTGCATGTTTTCATGTAGAAGCCAAAGATAGATATTTGTGTCCTCCGCTAGCTAGTATTTCGCCTCATTTTTTGAGTTAGGGTCTCTCACTGAAGATGGAGCCTGCAGTCTGGCTCGACAGTCTGGTCAGCAGGATGGCAGGATCTCCTTTTCTCTCCTCCACTCCACCATTCTGACTATGGGTGTGTGCTACTATTCCCAACTGTTTTTATTAACATGGGTGCTGGAGATAAAAACTCCTCATGCCTGAAGGAGCAGCACATTGCATATTGGCATCTTCCTTTATTTCTTCTTCCAAGAGCCTTTACTTCAGATTTTCAAACACTGCCCTGTGTCCCTTTTGGGATATAGGTTTCAAACCTCAATTGACGTACTAAGTCTACATGCTAATAGTCTGATTATTTGGGCATCTAAACTCGCACTTCAGGCAGAGATTATTTTGAATGAAAGCCGTGTTCCCTTGCAGTACCTGGAGCCTAAGGTGTCTCAGTGCTCTTTTTTTTTAAACCCCTGTCTATATTTTAATCTTCCATGGATTGCTAAATTTTCATCTCTGCTAACATATCTTGCCTAACTCTTAGAATCTAGGAATTCAGCTGTGAATGATTTTTGCGGTGTTCATTTATTGCTATTTCAATTTTTAGCTTTCATATTAGTTACTTGATACATCGACTGAGTTCTATACCCAGACAACTTGTTGAAGTTTGTAGCAGACTCTAGCTCAGGGAACCTCGAAATCATCTTTCAACAGAATGTTCAACACTTCAAGTGTCCCATGCAACTAATCATGTACTTACTCAAGAGTAATCATATATATATATAATGTTCCCTCATCTAGTTTGCTACAAATAACAAAATGGTGTTTGTTTGTTTGTTTGTTTTAAATACCCGATGCTCTGATCCTAAATACGGGATGGCAATGGGCTAATCCTAGAACAGAAGACCTAAATTTTCTAATTAAGAAAGTCTGAATAAAACTATGAAACCCCAAACTAAAAATAAAGCTATATATTGCAGATCAATTCCAGTTTATTAAATCTACTCATCTTTGCAATGAGTATTTCAGCCAGAATTCACCCCTTACTTTACGTAAATATCCAGCAGGTCTTGGGAGTAAAGGTCCAGCGTCAGCCAGTTAAGAAAGAGTCATGATGAAGGAAAAGCCTAGCTCTTGTGCTCATCACAATATCCTCACCACTGCTCTAGCTTTTCATGCCAGCACCTCACTTCTCAGTTCTGGCTGCTTTGAAAAGCCCTAATTGTGCAAATTTTAAATTTTTATTGCATACCTATGGCAGTAGTAATGGGGACGATGCAGACTCTCACAACCTCACTTGAAAGAGAGAAACCAAGTATTTCATTTTTCTCTTTAGATAAAGTACAGGCTTATTTAATTACCTTGGTGCCTGTCTTGACCACACTACCTTGATAGAACTATATAGGGAACCTCAGCATTGGGAACCAGGTGACCCGAGGGAAATATTTTCTCCATTTCATAGTTTTTTCCCCCAAAGCTTGTCTTATTTATTCATCTAAAAGGAAAATCAAAACAACCCAACCTCTGGCCTCTTTAGCTTCATTGTTTGCTTGGCTAAATGTGTGTTCTGTACGACCTTTGTATCTCCCTATGGGATTCATAACTCTCTCCTCTTAGCTCTAGGCCTCCCTCGTTATGATTCTTCCAGCTAGGTCTCTCCTGTCACAATGAATGGAGGCATTGAGGTTATTAGACAGGTCATTCCAGGCAGAAATATCTCTAACTACACTTGGCTGGGATAGCTATATAAGCCCTTTATCATAAGGGAAGCAGAAAGCCATTCAAATGAAAGCACAATTAGAAACAATGTACTTCAAAGCAAGTGCATTTACATGTAGGCTAATTAAAGGAAGCTTCACGGAATTTAATGTTACATAGAGTACACTGAGGCAAATGTATATTTGGGTGTATCTCTTTTTCTCCCACAAAGCTAAATTGTACAATAAACGCATCTTCATTATAGAGTACTTGAGTTGTTATGGCAACGAGAATCGTGGGTCACACAGGGAATCTATTATTGCTTTCCTTCCCTAATCCTAGAGAAATTGAGTCTTAATATCTAATACAGTGTTGAGAGCTGTTGAAAAGGAGGAGGTTCATAGCACTGTCTGTGATGTTATGCCTAGCTAGCCTCATCCTGGTGAACTTACAGGTACCTTAAAACTTCGTTCACTTTCTAATACAGTGAAAATAACCTAACAGTTTGAGTCAAAGTTTTGTTTTTTGCTATTTTCAGAGAACATACCAATTCGTAACTAGTTACTGAGTTGCTGTGGGGTTTCAACCAGAGAATACTACCTGGAGATGGATTCAAGTAAGTGAGTCGTAAGTCTTTCCTAGCCAGCTAGTGATTATACGGGATGTGTGAAACCTGAGTGCAGTTCCGAGCCTTTCCCAGGGTGAGCTTTTAAGCACAAAACTGACAACCTGGGTTGACACACCTCAGTTAACAAGAACACCCATCCCGAATCAGAACTACAGAGGCCCAAAAGCAAGGTTAATACATGTAGGGAATTTCACAGAACTGTGGTTTATGATGCATGAGGTCTTTGTTCTCGTTTTGACAGGTGTTGCTGCCTAAGTACTGGGTTCCAAGGCCTGTATGGTACTTCCCTCATGATATCAGTGGTGCTAAGGTCTGGGGGCCTGATACAGAGTCATATTAGAAGGAATTTTTCACAATGTGTTTTGGGGTCTGGGGAGTGCCTCATATCAGTTGCTAGGCTGGTTTCAATGAGAGCTATTCTCTGGAGACTCTAGTATCTGGATGCTTGGTACTGAGGTGCTGATGGCAGGAGATAGAACTTTTGAAAGGTACATTCGCATTGGAGGATATAGTTGCTTTGGGTGGGTTTTGAAACTAATGTTTCACACCCCAGAATTCTACTTTCTACTTGCATTTGAAAATAGCTTGTCTGCCTGTTGCCGGGCCTCTTCATGATGGACACTATCCCTATGGAATTGGGGGCCTAAATAAACTCTCCCTTCTTCAGGTTGCCTTGGTCATGGCATTTTATCACTGCAACATAAAAATAGCTAATATGATTGCCATATTGAAAATATGGGTCTGATCACACATGGCCTTTACGAAAGCTATATATAAAACAGGACTATATATAAGAGAGTTATGTGATGTAGGAGAAACATTTCATAAATTAGTTACCTGTCAGCAGGCATCTTCACATATATTCTCAAAATGTTTCTTTCCCTTATTCATTCAGAACAATGATGGTGAATTCGATAAACCCAAATACACCTAAAAATGTGAAGTAATAAGACTTAGTGCTTGTCTTTTTGACTGAAGATTCCCTCAGAGGAAACTGCACTTGCTATAAAAGTAAACCCCACTACCATGGCAATGCCACTGGAGCTTGCCTTATCCTTGAGTAGAAAGGATCTTTCTGTGGAACTTGTCTTAGCTGGTGTGGTTTTACTGGTCTCTCTAGCTGTCCTGTGGTTTTACTGGTCTCTCTAGCTGTCCTGTGGTTTTACTGGTCTCTCTAGCTGTCCTGTGGATTTGGGGTTCAGGTGCAGGATGTGACCTGCCCACGTCTCTCAGAATGTGTTTTACTTCAACTCCATGGTATGGTTTATCAATTCTCTGTTCCAGAGTAACAGTGACATCAGTGCTCAATATGCAAGGGAACAGCAGGGTACACTAACAGCATACTAGGAGTGGACCTCAGAGCAGAGTTGAGAGCAGAGGAATAGTACTCTCCCCTGTTTGACTGAGTTCTCAAATTTGCTTCTTCACATCTACACCCAGACTACACGAACAAACATAAGGACCGAACCTTGTTTTAAGGCTAAGGGAAGTGGTCCTAGAAATAAATCTAGAAGCCCAGTCCCCAGTAGGGACCATTCAACTGGCTCTCCCCCCAAGCAGGTGATAATAGGATTTTGTTGTTTCTGGTAATATGAAGCATTGCTTTGTCACCACACATTCTCGGTTAGGATTACTAAAATTCAATTTCTGTGAGAACTTAGCTTTCTTCAGGGGGACTGGAGTGGTTTTATTGAAGCTCTATTTCTTTAAGTAAGCCCATGACAATCAGTAGGCATGGACACTGTCCTGCTCGGTTGTATCTTGATATTCACCTTAACAAATGAAAAACGGAGTTATATTTAGGAAGTGGTCTCCTGTGCCAGTGCATTCAAGTGTACCTCCCACTTTCCCTTCCATGAGGTTTAGTGTCATTGGTTTTATGTTGAGGTCTTTGAACCATTTGTATTTGAGTTTTATGTTTGGTGATAAATATGGATCTATTTTCAA
>NC_022017.1:33298634-33309217 GCF_000317375.1 Microtus ochrogaster | reverse complement strand
C
This sequence comes from Microtus ochrogaster, assembly GCF_000317375.1. NCBI lineage: Eukaryota > Metazoa > Chordata > Mammalia > Rodentia > Cricetidae > Microtus > Microtus ochrogaster. The sequence continues at coordinate 33,309,216 of NC_022017.1, read as the reverse complement.
ATGGTGTGCCTGGTGTTTCCTCCCTCGTGCTCTAGAAGCCTCAGAAGCAAATGAACATCTGGGTTCTCCATCCTAAAGTCTGTTAAGAGAGACTATGTAACACAACCAATACATTCTGTCTGCGGGTGTCAGCATGTGACTGATGTCCTAATGAGTGTCTTACAATACCTCGAGGGTCTTGAGCAGTACAATGCTATCCCAAGAAAGGGCACAAGCCCATTAGAAAAGGAAACAACTTAAAATGCCTATAGCTTCTCAAACTCTGGTGGAGGAGCCAAATCTCACATGATCATAGAATAGTCAATGAAAACTCTTTCATATATGATCCTCCCTATTTCCTAAATTCCACTTTGAAATTGTTATGATATGATCCTATACTGTATTTAGACTATGTTATATGATTTTGAGATTATTTACTAATTCATGTCCTTTATTCTCTATTAAGCTTTTGATGGCATAAAGCTGTGTTTTAAAATATTTTAATTTATCAATTTATTACATTTTTATTAAATATAATAATCACTCTCCCCCTTAACTTTTCTCCATGCAGACATGTTCCTATCCTCAAACCCATTCCATGTCCCTTAAACTCTCAAGCTGATAGCCTTTTGTACTGATTATTACTGTTTTTAATATATAATATGTACATATATGTAGATGTGTGCAAAATTAATAAATACAGCCAGGTGAGTCTATTTTTGTTGTTGTATGTATATGGCTTTAAGACTGGCAGCTTTATATTCCATAAGCAGTCTGGGGATTCATCCTTGAGAAAAGATGATTCTTCCTCCCAGCATTCATTAGGTTGCCTTCAGTTCTCTGTCTAGGGAATGTTTTCAATCCCTTTATCTAACATAATGTGTGCTTCAGTGACAAAATGTAGGCCATAGTTTTTTTTCCCACAAATATATAAATTTCAAATGTTGAACATGATTCATTATGTATTCATATGTATCTGTGTGTAGATTCTACATAGGAGAGCCGGTGCCTATGTAGGCCAGGGAAAGTTGGGTCCTTCGGAGCTTGACTTACAGAGAGTGGTGAGCCATCTGATGAGTGTGTTGAGAATTAGACTCAGTTCCTCTGGACGAACAGTACATGCTCTTATCCCTGAGCCATCTCTCCATCTCAAGCATAATTTTTATTTACTTAACAATTTTAGTTTGGTAGATATTTTTGTTCTTGTGGAGACTGTGGCTTGCTATCTATCTTAGCCTGGGCTATTACTCACTATATGATTCTGGTTAACCTCAAGTTACCTAATACCCCTGACTCATTATCCCAAATGATAGAATTTAGAACTGAAGTTTCCAAATAATGTATCTATCTTCATACAATTATCTAAGTATCTATCAATTCATATGTTTCACGTTAACTCAGAGAGTGGTAATAATAGCATAAGAGGAATACATGAACTTTGTCTTGGTGCCAATTCTTGCATTAATTAAGGGAGAATTATCATATTTCTCCCCCAAAAGTTTACTCAGCTGAAAACAAATATTCATTAGAAATTTCAGAAGAAAATTGGAAGTCTAGAAAACAAAACAGACAAATATATTAAAATTAGTAAAAGAAAAAAATATAAAATGCCATGAAGCAGTTTATAAGTCTAACTTTATTCCAACTTACTGTGAACTTAGATTCACCCCTTTGTTCTCATTACTCCAATCCAGTTTCTTGCAGAAACAGTCTTGGGTGAAGGGTGGCTAAGTAGACTTAGGAATGGAAAAGGATAACTATGATTTTTTTTATTCACATGGAAATCTACAATCTGAACAGTGTGACACAAACAGCATTTCAGATTGATTACTTCAATCTGGCAGAAAGCCATAGCAATGAAAATAATTTGTTTGACTCATAACTAGACCAGCTCAATAATGCTGAACACTGCCCTGGGTATCGCATCTGAGGCTATATTGGTTTTTCTACATCAGGGTAGTGGTGACCCCACAAGTTAATTTTGTCACTCCCAAAACAGAATAAATATCTATAAAACACATGTGTTCTTCAATTTCTTAGAAAATTATTGATTTTTTTTCTAATTCTAGATGGCAGAAATTGTTAAACTGCATGGAATTTGTATTGACTCTTTTCATATTTTTATTGTTTTTATTGAGCTAAATATTTTTTCTCTGCTCCCCTCCCTTACTCCCCACTCCCCTTTTACCCTCCCCCCAATCCCCACACTCCCTATTTACTCAGGAGATCTTGTCTTTTTCTAATTCCCATGTAAATTAGATCCGTGTATGTCTCTCTTAGGGTCCTCTTTATTGTCTAGGTTCTTTGGGAATGTGAATTGAACTGGTTTTTTTTTGTTTTTTTGTTTTTTTTTTTTTTGCTTTATGCCTTAAAGCCACTTATGAGTAAGTACATACTGTATTTGCCTTTCTGAATCTGGGTTACATCACTCAGTATGATATTTTCTAGATCCATCCATTTGCCTACAAATTTCAAGATGTCATCATTTTATTTCTGCTGTGTACTACTACATTGTGTAAATGTACCACATCTTCTCTATTCATTCTTTAGTTGTGGGGCACTTAGGTTGTTTCTAGGTTGCGGTTTTGACAAATGATGCTGTTATGAACATGATTGGGCACATGTTCTTGTGGTATGATTGAGCATCCTTTGGGTATATACCCAAAAGTGGCATTGCTGGGTCTTGTGGTAGGTTTCTTACTGATTTTCTGAGATATCACAACACTAAATTCCAAAGTGGCTGTATATGTTTGCACTCCCAGCAGCAATGGAGGAGTATTCCCCTTACCCCACAGCCTCTCCAGGACAGGCTGTCATCAGTGATTTTGATCTTGACCATTCTTACAGGTGTAAGATGGAATCTCAGAGTTGTTTTGATTTGTATTTCTCTGATGGATAAGGATGTTGAGTATAAAGATGAGTTATTCTTCATAGTCTGAAAGAGCAAGGCCTGTTCTGTTTAGTTTTTCTTTTTACAAAAAGTATTAGTTTATTGCCTTTTAAATGAATGCAGTGTCTGATTTGGATACCCTTATTTTGAATTGGATAACCTTATTTCCAAGTTCTAATTTGAATGCTCTAAAGCATTATATAATTCTGAAACTCCCTTTCGTAGTGCAATATGATTCTCTCAGGTGTCAATAACATCACATATGCTTAAGCTTCCACCACCCAATCTGGCTGCTTTTTTTCCCCCCAAATGTAGCATGATGTTGAACTTTTCCAAGTTTTCCTCTCTGTCTCACTCCCTTCCTCACTCTATTTTTACTTTGTAATTGATACCATTTCCTGTCACACTTGCAATTATCATACTGTGCTGGTTCTTACAGGTATAAATATAGACTTGTCCTGCCTATTATATTTCTTGCTGTTTGTTTTACATATATCTGTGACTAAATAACATTTGCATTTGTGTATAACTTAGCTGTTACTTTCAGGCTTCTAAATCTGCTGTTATGGTTTGTTTACACCCTGTGTGTTACAATCCTTTAATGCAAATACCTGGCCCTTGCAGTACAAGGTCAGTCTGTTTGCAAAAACTGAAAACTAGATCCATCACAAGCACTAGAGAAACATCTATCATTCTGCTGAATGAACACAGCAATAAAGTGACATGGTACTATACCCATAGATCAGAGTGGGGCTCAACCCTCATTAAAGAAGCTTCTGCCTGCAGTAGATGGTAATCAATACAGAGAGTCACAGCTGGACATTGTGCAAAGACTCTGGAACTCTCAACCCTAAATAAAAGGTCTTTATCAAACCTTCCCCTCAAAACTCAGGGATGTGTGGGAAAGAAGAGGCAAAATTGCATGAGACAGGGTTGGTGGATGACTCCAAGGAAAGCGTCTTCCAGACACACCAGGACTGATGAACACATAGAGAGTGTGACAACATCCAGAAGACCTGCACAACTACAAATAGAAAAAAAAAAAATCTCAGCACTGAGAAGGGAAGTGGATACCAAATCACACCCTTAATCATGAAGCAAATTTCAATTGATTCTTCCTAGGAAAAAGGATATCAAATTTCTTTTACAGAGTATCATTGAGTAGAAAAAACACATTTCAGGGCACACACAATGCTCATCAGTCGATGGCTACCACAACATAGACTATGTTTTTTCATTTTCTAATTTTGTTTTGTTTTGGTATGCTTCATCTTTTGTTTTCTTACTTATATTTGTTCTCTTTTGTAAAATTTATTTTGTTTGTTTGAGAAAGAGAGGGAGAGGAGATAGAGACAGAGACAGCAAGTAGAAAAAATAGATAGGAAGGTAGGGAGAATCTGGGAAGAGTTTGATGGAAGTCTATGACCAAACTATTTTTTTATTTGTTTCCTGTCTTCTGAGCCAGGGTTTCTCTGTGTAGTCCTGGCTGTCCTGGAACTCACTGTGTAGATCAGGCTGGTCTTGAACTCAGAGATTCACCTGCCTCTGCCTACCAAATGCTGAGACCTTCACTGCCTAGCAAAAGATTTATTTGTAATGTGCATTGGTGTTTTGCTTGTGTTTATGTCTGTGTGAGGGTGTCCTGTTCCATGGAACGAGATTTCCTGACAGTTGGTATCTGCCATATGGGAGATAGGAATTGAACCCTGGTCCTCTGGGAGAGAAACCAGTGCTCTTAACTGCAGATCTATCTCTCCAGCCCTGGTGTACTGCATGATGTTTTAATTAAAAATAATTTCATACTGTGTATTTTGATCATATTCTTTTCTATCTTCCCAGTCCTTTCAGATCCCTAATCACTACTGACTCAACTTCATCATCTTCCTCACTCTTAAAAAAATAAATAACAACTAAATAAGAAAAAAAAAGTCAGGAATACAAGCTAGAGTGGGGAGCAAATGAGAGCAGTTGAAAGAAGCAGGGGACAAGTAAAAATTAAGTAAATTCAGTCTGAACATATAAAAATCTCAAAGAAATTTAATTGGTTTAATATCTACCTGAAACCGACTTTAATTAATTTTAGTAGCATGAATTTATATAGGAATGTTAACTCAATTTTGCTTTCTCATTATTACTCATGTGTGTGTGTTTGTGTGTGTGTGTGTGTCTGTCTGTCTGTCTGTCTATCTGTGTCTGATATGGGTATATGAGTACACATGCATAATTGCCAACACTCTGGATGGCTGTCAGAAGATAACTTACAGAAGTTGTTTCTCACTATACATATTATTGAGAGAGTCTCATTTGTTGATGCTGCCATGGTATGTATTCCAGGCTAGCTGACCCTTGCGGTTCAGGGTAATTCTTTTGTCTCTGTTCCCTACTCTTCAGAAGAGTGTTTGGATCACAGACATACATCGCCACATTGGGTTTGTGTACAGGTTGCAGGGACTGAACTCAGACAGTCAGACTTGTACAGCAAGACTTTTAATCCACTGAGGCATCTCACCAGCCCTTAAGACTGGTTTAGAAGATTTTATTCTGAAATGTGTAATTTTAATTCTTTTCCTTGATTGACAATAGTTTTATTGTACTATTTCAGTAGTTAGACAGTTTTGTTTTGTTTTTTTTTTTACAACAGTGGGGTTGACACCATTACTTTCTCTCCTGCTGTTACTGTTGAGAAAAATTATGGCTACTATTTTACCGTTGTTTCGATGTTCATTCATTGGGGAGTTTTTTGACTTTTCCATTTTTTTTTCTAATTGCAGTGGGATGATTTTTATTTCCACTATGAAGTGTCTATTTTATTAACAAAGTGTCAATTTCTTAGATTGACCTAAACTCGCCCTCCTTCTTTCTTCAACTACTCAGTAGCACTATGCTTCTTACGCCCCCTCTTGTCTCTGTGTGGTTATGTCATGTAGTCATGGCTGTTCACTTGTGTACCTGTACTTGCCTGCATGTTTTCATGTAGAAGCCAAAGATAGATATTTGTGTCCTCCGCTAGCTAGTATTTCGCCTCATTTTTTGAGTTAGGGTCTCTCACTGAAGATGGAGCCTGCAGTCTGGCTCGACAGTCTGGTCAGCAGGATGGCAGGATCTCCTTTTCTCTCCTCCACTCCACCATTCTGACTATGGGTGTGTGCTACTATTCCCAACTGTTTTTATTAACATGGGTGCTGGAGATAAAAACTCCTCATGCCTGAAGGAGCAGCACATTGCATATTGGCATCTTCCTTTATTTCTTCTTCCAAGAGCCTTTACTTCAGATTTTCAAACACTGCCCTGTGTCCCTTTTGGGATATAGGTTTCAAACCTCAATTGACGTACTAAGTCTACATGCTAATAGTCTGATTATTTGGGCATCTAAACTCGCACTTCAGGCAGAGATTATTTTGAATGAAAGCCGTGTTCCCTTGCAGTACCTGGAGCCTAAGGTGTCTCAGTGCTCTTTTTTTTTAAACCCCTGTCTATATTTTAATCTTCCATGGATTGCTAAATTTTCATCTCTGCTAACATATCTTGCCTAACTCTTAGAATCTAGGAATTCAGCTGTGAATGATTTTTGCGGTGTTCATTTATTGCTATTTCAATTTTTAGCTTTCATATTAGTTACTTGATACATCGACTGAGTTCTATACCCAGACAACTTGTTGAAGTTTGTAGCAGACTCTAGCTCAGGGAACCTCGAAATCATCTTTCAACAGAATGTTCAACACTTCAAGTGTCCCATGCAACTAATCATGTACTTACTCAAGAGTAATCATATATATATATAATGTTCCCTCATCTAGTTTGCTACAAATAACAAAATGGTGTTTGTTTGTTTGTTTGTTTTAAATACCCGATGCTCTGATCCTAAATACGGGATGGCAATGGGCTAATCCTAGAACAGAAGACCTAAATTTTCTAATTAAGAAAGTCTGAATAAAACTATGAAACCCCAAACTAAAAATAAAGCTATATATTGCAGATCAATTCCAGTTTATTAAATCTACTCATCTTTGCAATGAGTATTTCAGCCAGAATTCACCCCTTACTTTACGTAAATATCCAGCAGGTCTTGGGAGTAAAGGTCCAGCGTCAGCCAGTTAAGAAAGAGTCATGATGAAGGAAAAGCCTAGCTCTTGTGCTCATCACAATATCCTCACCACTGCTCTAGCTTTTCATGCCAGCACCTCACTTCTCAGTTCTGGCTGCTTTGAAAAGCCCTAATTGTGCAAATTTTAAATTTTTATTGCATACCTATGGCAGTAGTAATGGGGACGATGCAGACTCTCACAACCTCACTTGAAAGAGAGAAACCAAGTATTTCATTTTTCTCTTTAGATAAAGTACAGGCTTATTTAATTACCTTGGTGCCTGTCTTGACCACACTACCTTGATAGAACTATATAGGGAACCTCAGCATTGGGAACCAGGTGACCCGAGGGAAATATTTTCTCCATTTCATAGTTTTTTCCCCCAAAGCTTGTCTTATTTATTCATCTAAAAGGAAAATCAAAACAACCCAACCTCTGGCCTCTTTAGCTTCATTGTTTGCTTGGCTAAATGTGTGTTCTGTACGACCTTTGTATCTCCCTATGGGATTCATAACTCTCTCCTCTTAGCTCTAGGCCTCCCTCGTTATGATTCTTCCAGCTAGGTCTCTCCTGTCACAATGAATGGAGGCATTGAGGTTATTAGACAGGTCATTCCAGGCAGAAATATCTCTAACTACACTTGGCTGGGATAGCTATATAAGCCCTTTATCATAAGGGAAGCAGAAAGCCATTCAAATGAAAGCACAATTAGAAACAATGTACTTCAAAGCAAGTGCATTTACATGTAGGCTAATTAAAGGAAGCTTCACGGAATTTAATGTTACATAGAGTACACTGAGGCAAATGTATATTTGGGTGTATCTCTTTTTCTCCCACAAAGCTAAATTGTACAATAAACGCATCTTCATTATAGAGTACTTGAGTTGTTATGGCAACGAGAATCGTGGGTCACACAGGGAATCTATTATTGCTTTCCTTCCCTAATCCTAGAGAAATTGAGTCTTAATATCTAATACAGTGTTGAGAGCTGTTGAAAAGGAGGAGGTTCATAGCACTGTCTGTGATGTTATGCCTAGCTAGCCTCATCCTGGTGAACTTACAGGTACCTTAAAACTTCGTTCACTTTCTAATACAGTGAAAATAACCTAACAGTTTGAGTCAAAGTTTTGTTTTTTGCTATTTTCAGAGAACATACCAATTCGTAACTAGTTACTGAGTTGCTGTGGGGTTTCAACCAGAGAATACTACCTGGAGATGGATTCAAGTAAGTGAGTCGTAAGTCTTTCCTAGCCAGCTAGTGATTATACGGGATGTGTGAAACCTGAGTGCAGTTCCGAGCCTTTCCCAGGGTGAGCTTTTAAGCACAAAACTGACAACCTGGGTTGACACACCTCAGTTAACAAGAACACCCATCCCGAATCAGAACTACAGAGGCCCAAAAGCAAGGTTAATACATGTAGGGAATTTCACAGAACTGTGGTTTATGATGCATGAGGTCTTTGTTCTCGTTTTGACAGGTGTTGCTGCCTAAGTACTGGGTTCCAAGGCCTGTATGGTACTTCCCTCATGATATCAGTGGTGCTAAGGTCTGGGGGCCTGATACAGAGTCATATTAGAAGGAATTTTTCACAATGTGTTTTGGGGTCTGGGGAGTGCCTCATATCAGTTGCTAGGCTGGTTTCAATGAGAGCTATTCTCTGGAGACTCTAGTATCTGGATGCTTGGTACTGAGGTGCTGATGGCAGGAGATAGAACTTTTGAAAGGTACATTCGCATTGGAGGATATAGTTGCTTTGGGTGGGTTTTGAAACTAATGTTTCACACCCCAGAATTCTACTTTCTACTTGCATTTGAAAATAGCTTGTCTGCCTGTTGCCGGGCCTCTTCATGATGGACACTATCCCTATGGAATTGGGGGCCTAAATAAACTCTCCCTTCTTCAGGTTGCCTTGGTCATGGCATTTTATCACTGCAACATAAAAATAGCTAATATGATTGCCATATTGAAAATATGGGTCTGATCACACATGGCCTTTACGAAAGCTATATATAAAACAGGACTATATATAAGAGAGTTATGTGATGTAGGAGAAACATTTCATAAATTAGTTACCTGTCAGCAGGCATCTTCACATATATTCTCAAAATGTTTCTTTCCCTTATTCATTCAGAACAATGATGGTGAATTCGATAAACCCAAATACACCTAAAAATGTGAAGTAATAAGACTTAGTGCTTGTCTTTTTGACTGAAGATTCCCTCAGAGGAAACTGCACTTGCTATAAAAGTAAACCCCACTACCATGGCAATGCCACTGGAGCTTGCCTTATCCTTGAGTAGAAAGGATCTTTCTGTGGAACTTGTCTTAGCTGGTGTGGTTTTACTGGTCTCTCTAGCTGTCCTGTGGTTTTACTGGTCTCTCTAGCTGTCCTGTGGTTTTACTGGTCTCTCTAGCTGTCCTGTGGATTTGGGGTTCAGGTGCAGGATGTGACCTGCCCACGTCTCTCAGAATGTGTTTTACTTCAACTCCATGGTATGGTTTATCAATTCTCTGTTCCAGAGTAACAGTGACATCAGTGCTCAATATGCAAGGGAACAGCAGGGTACACTAACAGCATACTAGGAGTGGACCTCAGAGCAGAGTTGAGAGCAGAGGAATAGTACTCTCCCCTGTTTGACTGAGTTCTCAAATTTGCTTCTTCACATCTACACCCAGACTACACGAACAAACATAAGGACCGAACCTTGTTTTAAGGCTAAGGGAAGTGGTCCTAGAAATAAATCTAGAAGCCCAGTCCCCAGTAGGGACCATTCAACTGGCTCTCCCCCCAAGCAGGTGATAATAGGATTTTGTTGTTTCTGGTAATATGAAGCATTGCTTTGTCACCACACATTCTCGGTTAGGATTACTAAAATTCAATTTCTGTGAGAACTTAGCTTTCTTCAGGGGGACTGGAGTGGTTTTATTGAAGCTCTATTTCTTTAAGTAAGCCCATGACAATCAGTAGGCATGGACACTGTCCTGCTCGGTTGTATCTTGATATTCACCTTAACAAATGAAAAACGGAGTTATATTTAGGAAGTGGTCTCCTGTGCCAGTGCATTCAAGTGTACCTCCCACTTTCCCTTCCATGAGGTTTAGTGTCATTGGTTTTATGTTGAGGTCTTTGAACCATTTGTATTTGAGTTTTATGTTTGGTGATAAATATGGATCTATTTTCAACCTTCTACATGCTGATATCCAATTATTAGTACCATTTGTTAAATAAGCTTTCTTTTTTCCATTTGATATTTTGTGCTTGTTTGTCAAAAATCAGGTGTTTTTAGGTGAGTGGATTGATATCCAGGTCTTCCATTCAGTTCCATTGGTCCTCCTGTCTGTTTTTATACCAATAACAGGTTGTTTTAAGTACTGTAGCTCATACTGGGATAAACAATTAATAAAGAGCTCCTCCTGAAACTGAGACGCTTCTATAAAGCAAAGGGCACAGTCAACAAAACAAAATGACAGCCTACAGAATGGGAAAAGATCTTTACCAACCTTACATTGACAGAGGGCTGATCTCTAAAATATAAAGAGAACTCAAGAAATTAGTCATCAAAAGAACAAATAATTCAATAAAAAATAGGGTACATTCTTAAACAGAGAACTCTCAACAGATGAATC
>NC_022017.1:33245533-33298297 GCF_000317375.1 Microtus ochrogaster | reverse complement strand
CTGCTTTGGAAATCAGTACGGTGATTTCTCAAAATATTAAGAAACAACCTACCTCAAGACCCATTAATACCACTTTTGTGTATATATACAAAGGATGCTAAATCATACCACAAGGACACGTGTTCAACTGTGTTCATTGCAGCATTATTTGTCACTTATAAGTAGCTTTTAGACATAAAGCAAAGAAAAAAACAGCCTACAATTTACAATCCTAGAGAACCTAGACATCAGGATCCTAAGAGAGACATATATGGATCTTCACTTCTTACAAATGCAAACTAAAGGCAAACTACATGATATAGCTCTCTTGTCATAGAAACTAGTATAAGGTGAGTGATCCGCTTCACACCAGGAGAACCAAAAGGAGAACTGGTGCCCTGGCCTTCCTCCTCTTCCCAGCCTCTAATCATGGCAATATTAAGGATGTTACAAAAGGAGTATTTCACCAGAGGGCTTGGGATCAGGGGTTGTTAATGAGATGTCAAGGTAATAGAGACAAACATTTCAGAGAGGTCTCATTTTCATTAAATTGGTATCAGTTTAGAAGAATAAACTTAATTAGTAGGATAAATTAGCTATAAGAATTTAACCTATTGGCCTTAGATATTTCTTTAATTTTAATCTTGAGTTACATACAGTGCTGTGGACAAATAGGCATTAGCCAGAGTTTTATTACACATCACTCACTTTCGGGTTGATTGCTTTGTTTTTAAAGTTACTGCTATTTAAATATTACAGAGACACATATAGAAATTTTATTTATAATTTTTTTCTAGTTCAAAATGAGTATGTTTCTATAATTATAGGTTTAACACTGATGAATGTTAACCACTTAGGAATATTAGTTTATCATTAACATGCTAAATAATATTTTATTGGGAAAGGTTAAAATTTCACCTTTGTTCATTTACTAAAAGAAATGTATTTATAGTTTCAAAGAGAAAACATATTTATCTGTGTAAATCTTAGGGGTAGTCAGAAAAAATATATGCTTGTCTATGGTACGAGATTGATGAGACAGCTTTTGCCTTACTACCTGGAATAATCTGGTTTTGCTTTGGCTTATTATTCTCATGCTTCTTCCTTTCTTCTAAATAAGCAGCCAACACATTCCTTTTTATTCTCTCTGTTGAACATTGAGTTCTGTGTTGGAGAAAGTAAGAGTAGAAGGTGCTGCCAGGATCACTCTAACCAATGAAACAAGCACACAGAGAAAACTTGGATCAACTGTTCTCATATCAAAATGTACCCATGCCAGTGGAAATGTGGGAATGTTAGAATGCTCTTTGAAGATGCAAGGAACCCTTCTCGGGAACTTTGTTCTTCCATGTTGAAGAAAATATCAGATTTGTTTTAAGGGGACAATGTGATGCTGAGATATCAGATGAAGAATATTTGCCATAACACAAAAACATTCCTATATTTATGGATATGATATCTATAGGACATGCCAAACATATATGTATATGTATACATACAGAGAGATTTTTCAGAAGTATATTACATAATCTCCCCTCATTTTCCTCCCTTTAATTTGTTCCATGCACTTCCTTGCTACCTCTCAAAATCATGGTCTCTTTTTCCTTCAATTGTTCTCTCATACATACTACATATATGTATAGACACAAGCATAAATATGCATCTATGTATACACATATATGCTTATATATATTCTTAAAATAATGCATAAATCCAAAACACTCAGTCTGTATAAAGTTAACTGTTTGTTTATGATCCTAGTACTCAGCACCCTGAGACAATCAGTTGGAGGATATTTTTTCTTGGAGAAGGTGATTTCCTCTGTTTTCAGCATGCCCCAATTGCCCATGTTTCTTTGCCTAGAGTTGAGGCCCCTGAAAGCTTTTTACCTTTCCATGTTAGCATGTAATTGGTGTCATAGTTTTCACCTCTTCTATGTTTAGGTCATACACATAAGCCTCAAGGATAACTGGAGAAGATGGAGTAAGATTCAGAGGAAAAGGAAATTTGCTGTGAGATTTCTTATCCTAGAACAGTCTGGGAGGATACACCCACAAAATTTCATACTCTTTAACAGGCATCAGAAGTGGTGTGGAGTGAAGAGGAGCCTTCGGAAAGATTAAATATAAAAATTGCTAATCAGCTTTGCAGCTTATCAATAGAACTGCCATTAATATCTCTTTTCAGAGATTTTTTATTCTGTTTTGTGTGCTTGGGTATTTTGCTGACATGTGTATCTGTGTGCTGCATGCTGGCCTGGTGCCTGTGGAGTTAAGAAAATGGCATTGAACCCCTTGGAACTTGAGTTATTCTGGTCATGCATTACCATATGGGTGCCAGGAATCAAATCTTGAACCTCTGTAAGAACAATTGATCTTAATCATTAAACCATCTTTCCAACTTCGGTCATTAATATTCTTGATTGATTCCAACATACTGTGATGAGTCAGAGAAAATATTAAAAATAATTTCAGTAACTCAGAGCAATGAGTATTTTGAGACACAACCTTAGTGGTAAGGCTATAAATAAAGTAGGAAAAACAGAATAGAAAGAATGAGCAGAGGTTACTCATGGGCTTATAACAGGGTCATGCAAAGGGCTCAGAGCAGTTGTATTTCTAACAAGGACAATAATAAAAACAGGTGCCAGGAAAGAAGTATGCATTGTATACCTGTGACACAAAGTCTGACACACTAATAGGAGACTGGTGTCTGTTGGGGTGTCCAGGAAAAAAGAACATAGACATACCTAAAGGTGGACCTTGTATCAGTAGACCTGTGCTGTGAATTTGAAGACAGAGCACTCAGGGAAGTGGGTATGTCAGTGGGGAAATCAGTGCTGTCTCTTTCAGGGACATATCCATAGTACTGAAAAGGGAAGAGAACATGGAGCAGTCAATGGGACAAGTTGGATATAAGGAAATCAGATCTTGTTATGTTTTAAATCTTTATCATGAAGTCCACTCTCTCATTAGCATCCAACAATAATTGTATGCCAGTAAACGCAATGTGATGTTTTTATTTTGATCTTAATAAATATGGATAGGGAATTAATGTATTTCCTACTTTACTCGTCTGTGATCTGGAGGGTAGAGATAGGGCAAGGTGTGTGACCAATTGTCTTCATTTTTCAGAATGTTCCACACATTTTTTCAATATAATTTAGGATGTTCATTAAATGTATTTGTAATCCACATGTAATTAAGCTATTTTTTCTAATATAGACTAAGGAAAGAAGTCCCAAATGAGAGACAGAGGTCATGCATAGTATTGAAATACTATGAAGTATTCATGAGAATGGATCCCAGAGAACAGGTATTTGAACACATCATTGTGTTCTAGAACACAATGTGTTCTAAACAAACCTTGGTGTCCTAAACAAAATTGTTTAGAAATTGTTCTAAACCTAGACAATGTTCTAGAACATTGTTCTAAATAAAATTTTGTTTCTAGAAGCAAGGATCAGTCAAGGGCATTCTAAGAACTGGAAACAGAGAACCTTGACATCGTGCTATTGAAGGAGATGGAGACAGAGGGGAGGAATGAAACACACACTCTTACAAGAGAACCTTGGCATCAGAACGCTAATGGAGGTGGGAGAGGAACTTATGGATGGAGCATCCTCTCCCTTACAAGGCTCATAGACTTGTTAAAGAGCATGGAAGTTCTAGAGAGTGACAAAGAAATCATTCAATAGCACATGTCTCACAACTTTTACATGTTGGGTGTACTAGAATTACCCCAAAGTGCTTTTGGTACAGTTATGAAAAGCTGAAAAGACATGATTAAAATTAGGGTATAAAATTATTTGTGTTGAGTGTCTTACCAGGTTGCCATTCTATGTTCTGTGTATCTTTAGTGTTCTTTCCCAAGTGTAAGAAAATGACCATTGTTGTTTTTATCGCTCTAGCTCTAATGATTTGTAACATCCCAAATCTTCTTATAAAACATCTAAATAGTTAAGCTAAACTTTCCATGAGGATATCTACTGTATTCACTTTCTGGAAATGTAAGTGCTTATTAATAGAGTATAAATTGAATATAAAAAGCCCATAGAGACTCATATTATCTTCTCCTCACCTGTTCCTGGGTATATGTGCCTGTCTAGTTTGCAAAGGCTTCACATTTCAGGAAGTGTTTCTCTGTAAAGATTTCATGGGAGTAATAATTAATGTTTACTCCTTGTTCTCTTTTAGAGTATTTTTACATGTGTTGCTTAACTCATTATATTTAGAAGAATTTTACAAATATATAGATATTATAATACAGATGTATATTTATGAATATATTACAAATATATAGTCCAAAACTTTATTTACAATATTTTTAACTGCCACTGGACATCATTTTTTCATGGATTTCATTGATTAGTTATTTTTTTTTTTGCAATTGTCTTTGACCACATAAATGTACCTTGTCAACAAACTAAAGGTTGGTAGAAGATATAGACAAACACAAATACAATGTTGTTCTACAGAGCTCTGGAGCTTATTTATGTTGAAAAACTGAAGCTTCATGCTTATTGAAGCAATTCCCATTTTTCCCTTCTGTCTTCCCTTGGCGATTTGCCTCTAATTATGTGAACGTGAAGATTAGGTTTTCATGGAAGTGAAACTGTATAATTTTAATCCTTTTGCAACAGTCTTGTTTCATTTGCACAATATCTTTAGAGTTCATTCATGATGTCATATCTTTTAGGGTCAACTTATTTTTTAACTAGAATCTGATTAATATTTTAATAGATACTGAACATTCTTTTCCTCGTGTGTTCACCCATTGATGAAAATTAGTTTTTTTTCCCAAATCTTTTTATTATGCATGATTACACAATGAAGATACCAGAGCAAACCTATCTTCTGGGTCTCTGTTGTAGAATATTTCTCTACATATATTATTTTAACTAGGTAAAGATGTGTTATATTTGCTTATATTCCGGAATATGTCTTTAAATCTGCAAAGGTGTGTTGCATTCATTTAAGCTGCATTTGTTTAACTGTAAAGATGTGTTGCTTTTGTTTATGCTTCATTTGCTTAAATATGAACATATGTGTTGCTGCTTTAAGCAACTGATTGTTCTAATAAAAAACTGAATGGCCGATAGCTAGGCAGTAGAGATAGCTGGGGCTGACAGGCAGAGGGAATAAGTAAAAGGAGGAATATAGACATGAAAGGAAGAGAAGAGAAGGAGGGGGAGAGAGAGGGAGATGGGGGCTAGCCAATTAGGCAGCCACCGGCCAGCCAGCCAGACACAGAGGAAGCAGAAAAAAAAATGAAATATACAGAATGAAAGATAGGTTAAACCCTGAGGCAAAACATAGATAAAGAGAATCAAGTTAAATTATGTTATAAGAGCTAGAGGAACAAACCTAAGATAAGGCCAAGCATTCATAACTAATAATAACTCTCTATGTCATGATTTAGGAAGTGGTTGACAACCCAGAGAAAGCCTCCTGCAGATCTCTGTCTTGGTTATGTTGGATAATTACTCAGAAGTAGGACTGCTAACCCATCTGGTTGCTCTTCTTCCAGACTATTTTTTTTCAGGAACTTCTAAATTGCTTTTCATAATAGATTCATTATTTCTATTCTCATCAATAGTAGCATCATTTTATAATTTGCTCAATACTTAAAAAATACTTTTAAAATGTTATTTTATTTGAACAATGGTTGCAATTTTTAAGGAGGGGAGATGATATTTATTATCTTGATGTACATATGTTTGAGGATGAGTGTTAGTGCCAACTTTCTTTATGCCTGTCTATTTCTTTGGAGAAATATTTCTTCAAGTTCTTTAGCATTTTTTTCATCAAGGGGTTTGTCCATTTTTTGATTTTTTTGTTTGTTTTTTGCTTAGTTTTTTGTTTGATCTGGAGTTTTCACCATTGAGTAGTTGGAGTTCCACATGTGTTTTGGATTTAATACCTTGCCCATTATGGATTGGAACAATTTCATATGTCCTGGTAATACAAAATACACCATACACATTTTCAACATTTGTATTCATTTATAACACATTTTTTTCTTTCATATCTTGCAAATGAGTTCACTCGTTTATACTTTCATTATTGCTTCAGAAGCCATTTATTGGATGCTTACATGAGACAGACACACTGACAGACAGCTTAAGATCCAAGGATTTTTAGCTTCAAGATGAAGTAAACAAAACAGTTTCATGGTCTCACAGTAATGGAGAGCAAATTCAACTTAGCAGACTTAGGCAATTGAGATAGACCATGTACACAGAGTTATAAACACACATGCACACACATATACTGCTACATTAATCTTAGTTATACACTTAGGAAAGAGTGAGTGCATGTGTTTGCATATGTGTGTGTCTCTATGGGGTGTGCTTCTGTTTGTTTGTGAATGTGCAGATGAGCATGTGTTTAAAAAATCAGGAGACAAATGTCAGATATTTTTCATCTGTAACTCTCCCCATTACTTCAGTCTCTGTTTTCATTTTTCAATGTGTGTATGTGTCGGTGCACCTGTGTTTTCCCCTGACTCTGTGTGTGTGTGTTATGTGGGTCTGTTTCTACTAAGGTGTGTGTGTGTGTGTGTGTTTGTGTGTGTGGTCAAATGACAACTTGTGGGAGTCATTTTTCTACTTCCATCCTTTAGGTTATTAAAACTGAACTCAGGTCTTCAGACTGGACAGCAAGCACCCTTCCATTATTCAATAAGCCATCAGCAGCCTTCCACCTTATTATTTGGGACAATGAGTCTTTTTTTGTCTAGACAAGCTGTCCATAAAAACACTAGGCCCCATACCTCTGCCCTCTAATACTGTGGTAACATACAACAGTGTACCTACTTTTACATTGGAGCTATCGATTCAACCTTAGGCGTTCATGCTTTTGAGGCAGAAACTTTACTCACTGAACCTGCTCATCCCAGGTTTTCATTTTTAAAAAACATAACAATGTTTGTATTACTTTTATTATATATAATCCCTTTGGTAATCCAGGAGAGTTGTTCATATAATTTTTTCCTTAAATTTGAATGGCATGAAACTGACTGTTGCAAGAATTTTCAGGGCATTCTTCAAGAGTCAGAAACATAGTAAGTGGTCCAACCAATCTACATTTCAGAACTTGAATTCCAAATTCCATTTTGCTATGCTTCATTTCTCAGTGAGCATGATGGATTTAGTGCATGTATGTGTATACACATGTGTGTGTTTGTGAGGGGGATAGTCTCCATGAACTGTCACAAGGTGTAAACAAGAACCTGGCAGCACAGCTCCATGAGAGGGCTCCATTTTGAAGCCAGTTATCTGTTCTTCCAGTGAACCATAGTTGAGTTCCTGGTTCCTGTTTCAGGTGATCACAACTCCAGCTGTAAGAGGTGTGATGCCCTCTTCTGGCCTTTTCGAGCACTGCACTTACCGTCACAAATCCACATACAACTAAGATCCTGGAAATTTGTAGTTACAGTTCCTATAAGGCTCTGACAGAAAGTATCCCCCCCCTCACACACCACCACGCGTGCACACACACACACACACACCCGGTAGCTAGACACAAACAGGCCAGATCAGTTTATATCCATAGCCACGTTTCAGCTCCATGTTGTTGGGAATGAAACAAAAAGCACTCAGCTCTACGGAAGAGGAGAAACAAAGTCTGTCGAAACGTTTCTTAGCTCTAAGTTCTTGCTGGCTTTACTTTCACCAGGCACATAACTCCTCCTTCGTGTTTCCTACGAATTGCATATGTGGTAAAATCTGTTTCACTTGCTTCCTTTGTTATTATTCCAGCTCCCACTTTTTTGTTTGTGATTCTCCTTCCTCCTCTTGTTTTCTAAATGATCTCTCATAATTTTATCCGTCAAACTCATTGAGGAGAAAGCATATGTGATCATAGGTTGAAGGGGCCTAGCAGCAGGCACAAGAATGGCCTTTTTCTCTCTTGTTCTAGCTAGAGCCAAGACACTGAACCATGAGCCCTCGGGATGAATGGCTGAGGGAATAACTCAGAAACCAAAAGTGGCCGGGCGATGGTGGCGCACGCCTTTAATCCCAGCACTCGGGAGGCAGAGGCAGGCGGATCTCTGTGAGTTCGAGACCAGCCTGGTCTACAAGAGCTAGTTCCAGGACAGGCTCCAAAGCCACAGAGAAACCCTGTCTCGAAAAACCAAAATAAAAAATAAAAAAAAAAAAATAAGAAACCAAAAGTGAAAACAGAAATGTTGCTCTTCTTCATGGATTCATGATTGTTAGACCTGGAGACCTAAATGGTTTTATGAACCACTGCTCTAGGTAGCCTGATGCTTCTCAAGGTCACAGTAACTCTTGTGGACGTGGAGACAAGGCCTTCTCTCTCTACCTGGCTTATACATGTTGTACTTTGCATTATGATATCCATGTTATTGGGGATTTTGCTGCAATCATGGACATTCTTTATTCAGAGGAAGATAAGAGCAGTAAACAGGAATATGGAAGATTCAGTGATGACTGATACGTGAGCCTTTCAGAGACATCTTCTGATAGAACTATTTTCAAGTTCCTAGACTTACGTTAACTATTAACTACCTCAGGCTAGAACAGGAAGTTCCAAAGGCTAATAGAAAGTACAAGAAAGCACACACAGCTCTGTTTGTTCTCTGTCAAGTGTTCTTCCCATTGTCCTCATTGAATTATACCAGATAATCCTTAATCTCAATTTTAACATTAGATTTCATATGTTCTGTTATCAGTTGTTTAATAATAAAATGGTCTCTAACACACACACACTCTCTCTAACACACACACACACACACACACACACACACACACACACACACACACACACACACACACACACACAATGGTTTTCCAACACTCACCAATGCATTTCTCGAATACATTGATCAAAACAGTAAAAACCAGAAACTCTACTCCTCCTATGGTTCCATTGTTTTGGGTGGGTTTTGGTTTTGGTGGGTTTTGTTTTGGGTGGGTTTTATTTGGGGACTTTTCCTTTTGAAGAAGAAGTGTGTTTGTTTAGTAAAGTGGAAATAATTGTACCTCTTCTAGGATCCATGGCCTCACCGACCTTGGGAAATTGGTTTGGTTAAAGTACCAGGCATGAACTTTATCCAATAGAATGAACTTATGTCCAATAAGATGCTGTTGCTCACCCATGAGCCACAAGTGCCACTATTGTACCTTTGTGGATGTCCTGCCCTTCTGATCAGTGTTGCTTTTTTTAGGCATTCAAGCTGGGTAATGCTATTGACTGTTTTCCTCCCTTGGTAGCTTGTGTAACCTCTTCAGGTGCTATGGCAGTTCTCATGGAGGAGGTTTTAAGGTCAGATTTTCTAAGTCCTGTGTCTGAAATTCATGATGTCTCCACTAAGAGGGCCTTATTCTCAATTTCTGGGGAACAGCCATGAGCAATATCAAGAGCCTATATTGTTTGGGGGGGGTCCTCTTTGAGTGCCCTGAATGACAACTCAAAAGAAGGATTCTCATTTCTGAAAATAGAAAGTAAGGCTTCTATTAAATAAACTATGACTCTCAGGGGGAGCACTGTAACCCCAAGTGGCATAGATTAATTTAATATAATATATACATAAATACTTATATGTATACACATACACAAGTACACATATATGCATATATAAGTATACACTGATACGTGTATAATTAAAAAAATAATAACACAATTCCTTATGGCTTTTTCCACTACCCTTAGTGTTGTTTACTGTTGAGGCTCAGTCTTAGCAATGCTTGCAACCCAGGACCTTCATAGTAAATGCATAGCTTAGGAATAAGTCTCACGATCTGACTGATTGTGAGCAATACCAACAAATCTGTAAGGTAACAAGATACCTGTTGGTTATATTCATATTAAAACTTTATGTATTCATGATTTGACTCCTATGGCCAGCTTACATGTGACACTGTGAAGTGGCTGAACAAAAGCCATCCTGGTGGCTGTCTTTAATAATATTAGCTACCTGTATTGTGCATTATTTACTTATAACTGTTTTTCATGCTTTTACCATGTAATCCAGCCTAAAGCTCCCATAATATTCATGGTAGATATGAATACACTGAGGCATTACCAAGACTATTTCAATTGTAAGTGGTACAGAAGAATTACAGCTCTAAACTGTTCTACCACAGAGGACTAAATTTTAGTTTGTTTAATTTCCTGACCTCACTGGAAAGGAAAGGCATAGTTACAGCTATATTTCAAGTGAATGTGATTAAAGTGCTCACTGAGGGCAGGGGTCACTGGGGTATCTCTCCAAATGAGGCATAAAATGTGATGAGAAGTTGAGAGCGATTTTTCTGATAGTAAGAAATATTTTTATTTGGGTTATATAAGAGAGGATGCCTCGGAGAGACATGCCCTATGATTGAACACATACAAGGTGTGTTTTTCACAGAGTGCTCATTAATCCATCATGGATGTAGTCCCACTTGGTAAATCAATTGAGGCAGTCATGAATGGACCTGTGAAAGTGGCGAAAAATTTGAAGAAGAAAACTGAAATAAATGTCGGGGGTCATAAGTCTCTAGAATTCCTGCATTGTACAATCTAGGATTTTCTTCATACATTAGGTAAGTGAATCTCAGGTTATGCTTGGCCTTAAGTAGGAAAGAAGGCACAGGGAGTGCATATTTGCTTAACAATGCCCGGCTGTGCCACATATTACATCAGCATACAGTATCCACTCAAAAAGCAAGATTTTTTTTTAAGGTGATCAGAGACAGTAGTAGACAAGAACACAGGTGAACTGGTGAACACGGGGAATCAAAAACACTTTTAGAATCAAAGCATTAAACGCGACACAGTTCTTGAGTTTTGATAATTATTTTCAGCCACAGTCAATCACAGAACAGGAAGTTAATTCTTTATACAAACAGGCTAGTGCCTCAGAAGTGTCTTCCCTGCCTTTAAAACAATTCTTTTTTTTTTTGTTTTCATTTGAGTGCAAAAAAACATGCTCTTTTCCTTCTCCCTCTCCCTCTCTCTCTCTCTCTGTTTCTCTCTCCCTCCATCTCTCTCAGTAACACACACATACACACATACTATGTGCAAATCCATTTTCTCTTTTTTTTTTGTGATCACAGATCACATTGAACAGTTCCCAAACATCTGGAATGAAAAACACATTTTAGTATCTTAGTATCCATCTTCAAACTACACATATAAAGATTCAGAAAATCAATGGTCAATATTAGCTTAACAATGTTTCTAAACTCACCAAATCTGTTTTGTCTTTATTCTAGGCTTCTATCCATCAGAGCCATGATGCAAGTTATTCAGTCTGAGTTAGTCTATTATATGAGAATGAATGCACTTCTGCTTATGGATGTGTGTATAGTCAGATACATGCATACTAAAAAATATAGAACTCAAATCTTTATGTAAATTGGAATTGTTTTGTGTGTATTCTAAAACAGATTAAGCAACTTTTAATTGCTTAATTAATGAGCTTGCTACTTACGTCACTAACTTGGTGGTAATGTCATTATTGTTTCCTAAGCAAGTAATGGTGCCCTAATTGGATTCTTTTTTTTTTTTTTTTTTTTTTGGTTTTTTTGAGACAGGGTTTCTCTGTGGCTTTGGAGCCTGTCCTGGCACTAGCTCTTAAGACCAGGCTGGTCTCGAACTCACAGAGATCTGCCTGCCTCTGCCTCCCAAGTGCTGGGATTAAAGGCGTGCGCCACCATCGCCCGGCTCCTAATTGGTATTCTTGCTTCCATCATTCATCACTGCCTGATTCTTCATCAAGCAGCATGGACATCAGAATATAGTCCTCATAACCACTATTTTCTGGCCATCCCATCCACAGATGCTCTGATTATTTTTATAGCGAAGTTCAGCCCTCTAGTGTGCAATAGGAGTCCTGCCTCTTCCTGCCTTCCTTCACTTGGCTGTAGGAACTTTAATGATTGATTTGTTCCACCTCTTAATGTGCCAGGCTTTTGATATCACAAATCCCACTGTTGAAGTGCTCGGCCTGATACAAGCCTGACTGCTCACTTTCTATTGCTTAAATCACCACTTCGGTGTCATAGCTCAGAGAGGGCCTCGCAGAGAAAGTGAGTGGAAAATGGAATGCAACTCACTAACCAATAGGAAGACGTGTCAGTGTCTTCCACATTATCTGAATTCCAGTTCATGAAGGTAAATGCTAGCAATCATAGCCTAAAAACTATCTTAATATTTAAAATAATTTAAATATTAGAGGTGGTGGTGGTGTGTATGTGTGTGTGTGTGTATGTGTATGTCTTTACGTGTGTGTTTTTGCTATTACAAGTCTGAATTCTGAATGTATCTGTCCTTTCAAAATTTATGAGTTGGAATCAATTTTAAATCTAACTTCTAATGTTTGGGGCACTGACTAAATTTTGAAAATAAAGAAAAGCCAATGCATGGATGAGCAACCCTATAAAAAATATTTCAGTACCAGGTATGATTTCCCTGGTGATAAGTGAGTCTCAACAATACATATATAGTTTCAACATATATGTTAACTTTATGGAGAAAATTTCAGATTTCTTCAAAGCCAAGTCATGAGCTGCATACAGTGGCTGATAGAATCTACTAGTTCAAGAGCTCTTTGATCAGCTGTCTGAGTTACAGGTATATTGTACAAAAATGTACCACAGGAGGTTCCTAATTCCTATTAGCTAATTATTTTGATACAGACTCATGAAACAGGATTCCCAACGAACCATTTCTAAATGTTACTATTTAACTCTTCATATTGTCAATAGCATTGGCATCTGATATGTGCCTTAAAAGCCTATCATGTAATAATAAGAATTTCTAGTTTGAAGTAAATATTAAAATCATTTACTTATTTCTAATCATCTGCTATTTTCAATGTTTCTTTGTTGCTCACTCCAGAAGATTAACTCAAGATTTCTTATATAAGTAAACTTCTTTTTCCCAATGCTTCTCTCTTTGAATCTTCCCTCTATTTCCCCTTTTTCATAAAGAGTGTTGTCTCCATGACATTTTATAAGAAATGCCTTGACCTGTGAGTGGACTTCAACAAACCATGAAGATGATGAGCAAAACAAGTAGATTCCTGGTGAAAACATTTGGCTCTAGACACAGGATAACTCCTCAATTCTCAGAAACATTAAATCCAAGGGGAGGATCTGAGGGACAGTGGCTATGTATGAGTCAACAACACTGTTAAACAAAATCCAATGCGTTGTTACCAGTCTCTCATAATGCAGAGCCGGGATGTCATCTTGAGGACAAAACCAGGAACCATCACATGCCATGAAATATGGTAACACCCTTCTACCATATATTCATGGGAGGAATCTGGGAAACAATCTGTACTGACTGAATCCTCTTGGATGTGTGGCTTTGCATGGAAATATGATGAACACAGATTTCAAAAGAAAAGAAGAGGATTAAATAGGGAAGGCAAGAGGTAGAAGGAGCTGGGGAATGGGTGAGAACAATCAAAATAAACTGTATAAAATGTGCAAAATATTATTTAAGATTGAGAGAGAAAAAAAATGAAGTGAAAGATTGGATATAGACTTATTAAAAAGTTGTAGCTGCCAGGAGCTTGTGCTCTGAAGGATTCATGGCTAATGGGTCAACTTTCCCTGACTAGAAGTAAGCCCCTGCATCTAAAGGGACTGTGGAAGTAGATCGCCTAGAATCTGTAGCCAGTGACTTGTTTGGCCTTTGTATCTGTCTCTCTGTTGTATGTGCTTTACTCCTGTGTGGGATTGAGAACACTGAACCCAGTCCCGCAGATTGACTTCTGTATTCCAGACCCAGTATCCAGTGAACCAGGATCAGAAAAGATTCAGAACAGACTGCAGAGTGCTAGATGTTGTTATATCTTCCTTCCAGGGCACAGTTCTCTGTACTACCTGCTCTCCTGGATTCCTGACACTTTGGAAGTTTACGCACAGACTGAAATTTTGTTACCTTCAAATGCACAGTCTAAGAGGCCTTTAAGCAAGAGGGCCCTTCAAGCATATAGATCTGAGTTTCATCCCCAGAAATCATGTTTAAAAATATGCAGGCATGGTAGCAAGTGATTGTGACCCTAGCTCGGGAAGGCAGAGTCAGTGGGATCTCTGGGACTCACTGACCAGCTCAGAGAAGTTCCAGTAGAGCCCTTCTCTCAAGAAAAATAACATGCAGCACCCTAGAAAACAAACTAGGGCTTTTCTCTGGCCTTCATATGGATGCACACATATGCATATACACATAAAGAGAAGCATACACACACACACACACACACACACACACACACACACACACACACAGTGGTCTTCTGACAGAGATATGCATGTTTATGCTGAGGTTGAAGTCTAGTGACTATCACTTAAGTCTACCATGCATAGAAAGTCCCGAATTTAATAATCAGCAAAGAGAGAGAAAGACAGAAGACATAGAGGTGAGAGGGGGAGAGAGAGAGAGACAGCTGGAGCGGGGAGACCAGAGAGTGAGAAAGAGAGAAAAAAATCGCCATTATCCAGCAAATATGTATTAAATGATACCCCACAAGTAGTCATTGTATACTGTAAATGTATGGAATATATAAAAAAAATTGAGAAAATTTAAGGACACACACATGTCTATTGGTCTGTAACAAAGTAAGGTTCTAGAGATGCCTGATGGCAAGGGAAGTCTGAGTCAAGTGAAGCTGTCAGGTGCAAGAGAAAGTATCCAGCACTGAATACCTCCCACCCTGAGAGATTCATAGGATCATTTCTTGCAAAATTTGTTGTGCAACTCGAACTTTGTTTCCTTAACATCTCTCTTTGGAGAGTTTTCTTTTTTGCCTCAAGTGCAACAAGTACTAAATAGTCCCTAAGTTTCATTTACGACATAAAAACTCACAATCTCTTCTAGCCACAGTTATGGAACCCCAGGGCTTGAGGAAATATTGGAAGTTTTATGGACAAAGTTGGCCTGGATGTGTTTTCTTGGTCTTTTTTTTTCTTCCCATACTCAATATCTCTCCTCCCATGCACATGACTCGCTCTTGACTGACATTAGGACTTATTGTAGTGGCTTCTCTAAGAAATCATAAGCTAACACACAGGCTTTCATGTGAGCCATTTTATTTAAGACGTGTTAGAGTAGAGTTAGCGGATTACAAACATCCGTGAAAGAAGAACTTTACAAAAATGGGCTTCTGTTGTGGTCAAGGTGGGCTCAATATACGTTATAAAGTTCAGTAGAGTAAATCTTCCAGTCATCTACCCAAATAAGGAGGGAGAGGGGACATTTATTTTAAGATTGTTATTGGGCAAGGATTCCTTGTGGACATGGACTTCCTTATCCTAAGTTCATTCAGCTGTGAAAGATGAAAGTGTACTACAGTTGTAACTTTAGAGAATCTATGGGCGGGAGGCAGAAGGTAAAAATAAACAGCAAGGAGCCATCAGTGTGCAGCTCTCCGGAGACAATAGTAACAGAGGGCCAGAGAGGAGGAGAGTGGGATGAAAGGAGGACCACACAATGCTCGGATAAAATAGTCCTTCACCAGCAAGGCTTTCTCACCTTCCCACCTTGGCACTTTGAATGAGAAATTTCCCCCATAGTCCCAGGCATTTGAATATTTGATGGCCAGCTGGCGGTGCTGTTGGTGAGGTTGTGGAACATTTAAGGCTGGAGCCTTGCAGGAGGACGTATCTTGCTCAGGGAAAATTATGAGATTTCATAGCTATGCCTTACTTCTGTTGTCTCTCTTTGATTCATTGGTATGGATGAAAATGTGACCAGCCAGTTTCCTATTCCTATTGCTTGCTGCTGTGCCTCTCCTTCCATTATGGGCTCTATCATTTAGAACCCATCATTATCAGTTCTTCAAATTGCTTTGGATTATGATATTTTATCACAGCAGCCAAAAGCAAGCAATACAAAAGCTTAAAGTGTTATCAGTCACTCAAGTGTTCTCATTGCAAATATCCTCTCTATAATTCTATTAATTTTTTGTTTGTTTACTTATTTTCTTCCTGTTTTCTATGAGAAGTATCGCAGTCCTATCGTCTTCAAAACCTTGATCATAGGACAAGGTGTAGGCTACAGAGTTATCCACAGAATAAATGTTCATGCTAAGACAGACCCTCCTGTAAATATGGAAGACATCTTCCAGCAATGTCACTTTTTATGCAACCTCTCTTAATAAGGGACATTGCAACCTCTCATAATAAGGGACATTGGATTCAATAATATCTTTGGGCTGATAGTTTCCAGGAAGCACAGGTACCCCTGAGGAACACGCTTTCACTGCCATAGCTGAACAATTCATGTTATATCTCTGCCTCACCCAAATTAAGAACTTATGCTATGTCATGGTATATTGCATTCCCATATATTTCCCCATTTCCCAAAATTATGAAATTTTTTCTTCCAATAACTTATTGGCCTCTCTTCCTTTGTCACATAGGATATAATTTGAGATTTATTTCCTCTTCACTGTAGTGTATGTGCTGTTGGCCTCTAGAGATATTTGAAGGATTAGATACGTAGTATCAGAAGTGGCCACCTTGAGACCTTTCTGGTCCACACATGACAAATTCCAGGCAATATAGGATTACACAGAAAGCCAATAACAAAAGGTAGAGAGAACAGGCAAGAAAGGAGTGTGACAGAGAAAGAGAGAGAGAGAGAGAGAGAGAGAGAGAGAGAGAGAGAGAGATAGCAACAGAGAGAGAGAGACAGAGAGACGGAAAGACAAAGAGTTAAGGAAGTAGAAGAAGGAAGACGTGGAGAAAGGAAGGCATGCCAACTGTATTTTACATGAAATTGAGGGTTTTTTTTTTTTGTTAAAATGCCTGGGTGTAGAAGTTTGTGGGTATTTTCCTGCAATTTCTAGACCATTTTAATATAAATAATGAGGCATCTACAAACCGGGGTCAAAATTCAAAGCTCACTTTTTGTTTTATACATAACTAACACACATAACTAGGAAATGATTGTATTCAGTGTTAGGCAGTGCATCACAGTGCTCTCTGTGTCTGTCCTTAGAGTCCAGGTGTGGATTTCTCCACTTCTTGTATCAAGTCAATTTGTGGAGCGTTCTACATGCCAAGATACCGACAGTAAGAGCCTTCATTAGAAGCTTTAAAATGTGCATTGCACAGTGGGTGGCTTGTCACATTGTCTCATCTATTTCTGATCAGGGACAGTCAACGTGTAAAATGTATAAGAGAATTAATTAACCTCCATGCATTTGATCTTGAAAAATATTGGAATGCCTTGTGTTTTCTGCTTGCTTTGCCTTTGTTTCTGTTTTCAAGTGTATTATAAAACACACACACAAAGACACACTCATATCCTCAGCTATAAATAGAACAGTGGTCAGATATTAAGAATCTCTGTCTCTTTTGTATATGTAAGACTGTATATGTTCTTAAATACTACCTATGTAATAACCAAAACAAAACATTTACAGTTACCTCAAAACCTCCTTTCTTTGCCTTTCCTTTTACAGCCTCCGTACACCTAGCTGATTATTATCCTGATTTCCATCATCTGAAATTAGGTTTTCTTTTCCTTGTACATCGTATAAATGGAATCATAAATTTTTGTTTGTTGATGGCTGCCTTCTTTGTTCAATATTCAGTTTCCAGATTTCCCCATGTTTATACCTGTAGCAATCACTTCTTTCCGTTGTTGCTGGCTGCTATTTTGCTCTGTGAATAGATCACAATTTATTCACCTATTCTATCACTGATTCATTCTTCCCAGTTTGGGTCTATTATAAATAAGGCTTCTGTGGACATTCTTGTCCAAGCTTTGCAGGAGCATATGCATTCATTGCTCTTGGCTGTATATCTAAGAATGCACTTGCCGTGCCAGAGGGCAGATATATATGCTCAGATTTAGCACTTTCTGCCACTTCCCACAAGTGAAGCTAACACATTTCATCCCCTTTGGCAATGCTAGAGAATCCCAGGGGCTCCAGGTCTTGAGAGCAAGGGATTTGTATTCTATTTCTGATGTCATTCATCATGCATCCCATATGCTTCCCTTAGCAGGTGCTCACTAAATATTTGTGGAAGAGCACACCAGGCTCCCCCCTCTTTGTAAAAACGTGTCTAACCACATGGGAAGTCTAGTTTCTATCACATCCAGAGGAGCCTTAGAGCAATACTCATGTGACAGCTTCCAAACGGTGTCTCGTTTCCTGTTACATTTAGGATGGTTCCTTCCTAACAAATCATTATTACTTCAACAATTCATCCTATCCTGAATAATTAAGTTGATAAAAATCAATAAACACATACATGTCCTGTTCTTTCAGGAGTTCACAATGGCCTGTAGCAGCCACTGTTGAAAGGTATGTCTTGGCTCCTCATTCACAGGCCTTATTCTTTTACCTAGGAAGACAAGAGCAAGAGCCATCGTTCAAAGGGTGCTTGGATTGATGAGGCAATGCTTGTACATGGAAGGATGCAAAAATGACAATCAAGCACACACACACAAAACGCAATGAGGTTTGAATACTGCTTATGCAATATGGTAAACTTTGTGAGGGTTTTACAACCACAGTCTTACACATGCAAATTAATAAAAATGTTTACTCCTGAGTTGTTTTTAAAAATTAGATAAAATTTTGAAGAATAATAAAGAACCAAACCACTAGCAGTGATGACAGAAATAGAACGTGGGCACATCAAGTGATATCATGAGAGATCTAAAAAAGCCACCAGTTGGAGGCCCTTCACTAGATTTCAGGTTATCCTTTTGAAAACGAAAGTAGCAGAGTAAGGCCAAGTATACAACTGAGAGACAGACACTTGGACAAAAGGGGACAGACAGCATGGTTATGCCCCTTCTACTGCCTGTCTTGGCTAATATTCTTAATCTCCTGTTGGAACTCTCAACTGACTTGGATGAAAGCCCTGACTGCTACATGCTTATACCACCTGTGTCTAATATTTAGAGCACAGCTGAAAAAAATGAGCAGGCAAACCTAGAGGAGTGACTATTATGTACCAATTAGCTTGATAGA
Organism: Microtus ochrogaster; assembly: GCF_000317375.1. NCBI lineage: Eukaryota > Metazoa > Chordata > Mammalia > Rodentia > Cricetidae > Microtus > Microtus ochrogaster. The sequence goes on along the minus strand of NC_022017.1, from coordinate 33,279,364 downwards.
ATGGCTCTGCCTTCAAGGGACACGTAACGACAGCATAGAATAACTCTTCCCGGAGAAAGTGGCATGCCATTGGGTGTGGAGAGATGAGCAGGCACATTTTAACTAGGAATGACCATTTCTTTAAAATCTCATCCCGGTAATCTTTTCAAGGAAATAAAGGTGCAGGAATGAATTGCGAGTGTTTGGCTCAGAAGTCCGGAGGAAACGTGCAGTTTAATGGGAACCGAAATAGGATCTCAGGAAAAGCCCAGCGATTCTAGGACTGGTTCTCCTACTCCTGATGGGTAGCTTGTTTGGCAGAGAAAGCCCAAAATCAGTGCATAGCCTGCTTTTCAGATGGTGAAATACGAATTGAGCGCTGCTGTTACTCATCAGAGTGTTCGGTGTGGGCCCCACCTGATTTGTGCGGGGACAGGATGGATGCGGTGTTTAGACAGTAAGGCTTTAATTCTCTGCACACAGTTAGCATGGGAGATTGCTCCCTCTGACATTATTATGAGCCATGAAGTTCTCAGATTTTACTGCTTCAAGTGAATCAAGCCATTTTCCAAAATGAATTATGGATCATAAACCCTTGGGGTGGCTATAGTGTTGCATTTTTGCGAAATCCATATTCAGGGTGGACATTTATTGAGCATATAACTATTATGAAGTGTTAGCCACAAAGTAAGTCTGGCTCGCATTTGACTCAGCAGCACCAGAGTTTAACATGTTCCTGCCTGAGAGTCGGCTACCCATCTGCTTTTAAGTCTGATCAACAGGGACTGTTACTTTAACTAGCATTCCAGGATAGGACCAAGGCCCAGGTAATGGTTCTTTGTATAATTCCTGGGCTAAAAACTTGCATCAGATTGAATTACATGAGTTTTTAGAAAGTATTTTTAAAAATATAATTATATTTGTGTGTGTATGTGTGTGTGTGCATGAATATATAGGTCTCTATGCAGGGCCAGAAGAGGGTATCAGACCCCGTGGATCTGGAGTTACGGGAAATTTGAGCTACCAACTCAGGTCTTCTGCAAGAGCAGAATGTGCTCTTAACCAACGAGCCTTCTCTGTAGCCCCAAGAACTACATCAATTTTTAAAGAAAAAACTGTGTTATAAAATGCAATTATCATCTTTTTTTTCTATTAAAAAACCCTTTATCCTCCTTTTATCTTGCTTGCATAGAAAGTAATGGTAGAAAGACAAAGAAAGATAGCGACACAGAGATGGCAGAGCCATCAGAAAGGATGAGATTCAGAGAAAGGAAAGACAGTGAGAGATAAACTCTGTGTGTGTGTGTGTGTGTGTGTGTGTGTGTGTGTGTGTGTATGTGTGTATGTATGTATGTGTGTGTCTATTTGTCTGTCTATCTGTTCTACGATGAGGGTTAAAGTAATAATATAAACAAGGACCAAGAGAAAAGGAAGGAGAAAGAGAGTTGGAGATATAAGTAGCTGAGGCTCTTAGAACATGAATGGACAACACTTGATCTAGTCAGCCCAAGAACCCCAGCATATCCTCCCAATTTCCCCAATGTTCCCAAAGTTTTCAGTCATGTTGGTGTTCCTATCTGCCTTGGCTCAATGATGGCATCAGAACTGATACCCTCCCGCCCAGCTCTAACCCGGCTAGACTTGCTCTTCTAAAGCAGGAATTCAGCTTGTGGCATTTATTTGCTCTTTCAGACTACTGACTGGTAGTGAGTATCAAGTGTGCAGAGCAGAGTAGATACAGTCTTGGGTGCTCTGAGGAAACCTGGATCAGGGAGGATGAAATCCAACAAGACAGAATGAATTCTGGAAGACACTGCACAAATGAGAAGAATAATCCTTTGTTAGAACTTAGGGGATAGTATGAGTCAGGGATGGCCTCTGCACAGAACGGTGACTTCAAAGGACAGGAAAACAAAAATGAGAGTGTACGGAAAAATACCCAAACTAGTAACATACATGGAGAGAAAGTCCATTCCGGATAGGTCAGGGTATTGAGATATTAAAACAAAGAAAACATTTCTTTTAAAATTATTTTTACACTGTGTGTTTCAGGGTATCTTCTCACTAATTGGTAGAAATGAAAAATTATTGACATTCAAAATTATATTTACTTGAAAAACCAGGCATGGTGATTTACGTCTTTATTCACAGATCCCAGGAGACAGACACAGGCAGATCTCTGTGAACTTAAGGCCAGCTTTGTCTACATAGAGAGTTCTAGGACAGTCAACAGCCAGAGCTCTGAAAAGACCTCTGTGTCATGCCAGATATATATATGAGATATCCAGAGAGGTGTTTTGATAGGCATATAGATCTTTTCTGTTGTTATTTTTGTTTTTGAGACAGGGTTTCTCTGTGTAGCTTTGGAGCCTGTCCTGGAACTTGCTCTGTAGATTAGGCTGGCCTCATCCTCACAGAGATCTGCCTACCTCTGCCCCCGAAGTGCTGCAATTAAAGATGTGTACCATCACCGTCCAGGCACAGAGATCTTTCAATGGTTATTTCTATCTTCCCAGTTAACTTGTTCCTTTCTTAAATCCTGTCATATTTGTTAGTGTGATGAGGAAACTTACTGTCCAATTTACTCTGAAATATAAAATATGTAATGCAATGCAATTTATCATAGTCAAGTTTGACTGTAACCTCCAGAATGTATCTGTCCTGCAGATCTAAAAGTGTGTTCTTCAGTCAGTTTCTCAGTTTCTCCTTAATCCCATCTTCTAGAAGCCAGAATTCCATCTTAGAACACTGGATTCTCTCAAAAATGCTTTCATTTCAGTGCATATAGCATGCAGGGTTTTATTTTGTTGTTGTTGTTGTTTGAAGTGTGACATACACCGTGTTTTCTTTAAGTACTCACCTTCACTGGGTGGTTGCAGTAATCTTACATGCATTCCATATGTTGCGGCAATTCCGGGTAATGCCTCAGTAAAAATGTCAGTTTGAGAGATTATTTTTATTTCCATTGTACTTCTTATGATTTGTTTATCAGGTGATCCACCTCCTTCACATATTAAGGTATGGTTCCAAGTTGATAGATCTAATCATTGAGAACTGGTTGGATCCTGCCCTTTCTGACACAATCTACATGGGTTCATAGCAGAATGGCATTAATAAAATATAAGGTTTGATTGGAGGAAGCTGCTCTCTTTTATTGGAGGAGGCTGGAAAGATATTCCTCACCCCTGGTCTCATCCTTTTCCTTCTCTCTCTGCATTTTGTCTGTCATGTTGTGAATCCCTACTCCCTCACATCTTCTTCCAGATGGTAGGCTGTACCACTAAATCCAGAACAAAGGAATAAACTTTAAAAACAAAACTTTAAAATTATCAACCAACATAAATCTTTACTCCATTTCATCCTCTCCTTCCATTCTAGGTATTTGTCAAAGCACGGGAAATCTAACCAAGCATGACGCGGAACTCCTGGATCTTATGGCTGTCCTGTTCTAGTTTCATGGGAAACCTGCATATAGGATTCTATAATGAATGCACTGATTATCATTTCCATGTCCAGTATACTGTGTTCCTTTTCCTCTTCATCCTCAACAACATTTCCTGAGGTGTGATCATCATCATCCTAACACCTGGTTAGAGTTTTTATTCATATCCCACCTCCTTGAAACAAGTGTCAAAACATAATACCTGAACAAGAATATGGAAGGTAGAGCCTAGTGGGATGGACTTAATTTTATTTGTTTTTATTATAAATGTGTATGTTGTTATGTATTTGTGTGATGCATGTGTAGATGTGTATATACTACTGCATATTTGGAGACAGGCCACAACTTTGTGGAGTTGTTTTTCTCCCTTGTGTGGATCCAGGAGATGTAATTCACATACCTGGGTTTGCTTGGCAAAACATTTTACCCAATGAGCCATTTGGCTGCCTAGCAGGAGGTGTTTGGACAGTGATAGGTCCATCCTTATGCATGGATTAGTACCTCTTGTAGTAGACACTAAGCCTGGGAGTTTGAGCTCCCTATTTTGCCCATGCTATATATCAACCCCTCTTAACCTACAAGCTAAAAAACCTGGAAGTCCCTCACTAGTTGCTGTCAATTCTAGTACTATAAAAATACATTCCTGTTTTATAGGTTATCTGCGGATATTCTGTCACAGTACCACATACTGGACTAAGTCACAGATGCAAAGCAACAAAGCATGGATTTGCAGTTTCCTGATAATAATCGATATTAAACATTGATTTCATGTTAAATATATTTATGTTTTCTGAGAAATGTCTTGTCAGATTTTCTTCTACACATTTTTAACCGAGTTACTTTCTTTCCAACTATATTTATACAAAATTTTTGTTTATTTTGTATATTCATTGTTAATTTGACATATAGTTTGCAACTCTTTTCCAAAACTTGCACACTCCTTGTTTTCTGTTTAGACACACTCGCTCCAGGGAAGTCTACAACAATTCTCAGGGTCTCTCCATCCCCATGGATCCTCTCTATGTACTAAATACAATGTACTATAGTATGTTACATACCATTTGAAATTTTTAATCATATTCTCTTTGCAAGGAATCAGATGACAAATATATAGAGTTAAATTGAAGTTCTACCTACTTGCCCACAGGGGTAAATTGCTATAAAGTGTAGAAGGAAGTCTCAGTGTTGACTATCATGGGGGCTCATCTTGTCCTATCTTATTATTGAGTGACATTTTTGATGCATGTGATTAAGAAACTTAATCCCAACCGAGAAAAATTTTCTGCAAAAGTATATCAGAGAAAGAAAGCAATTGTACCACTAGGCAAACATTGACTTTCCCATAATGGAGATCCTCAAGACCCTGAAATCTGAAAGAATTTGACACTCCACATTGTCAAGCAGACAGTCTGTCAGACACATATCTCAAAGGTAAGCACTGACTAGAAGTCAAGAATGGGGGCTGGATCATACCTCTGTCATTCATATTCTTATTCACTTTAGAGTTGCCTGGGAGTCGGGGAGAGCCCCTGTGGAGTTTCATTGGTTTTATGCAAAGGGGAAATAATAGACTCAAAACTTGAAAGAAGTCTGCAACCCTGACCTTGGCAGTTCTACTTGAATTACATACATGTGTCTCAAAGAAACCAAGATATCTAGATGAGTTCTTTTTTGGTAATTGACTTTCAATGTGTCTCTTCCTAGGTCCTGGGGAAAACAGCACTGAGCTGCAAAGCTGAAAAGAGCCTTGAGACTGTAATCATAGCCATATACTTTATAAAGAAATATTCTAAGGAAAGGAAGATGGAGAAAGTTTCTTTTTTTATAACAGAATTAAAATTAAAATTTTGGTTGGTTTTGGCACTTAATCATATTTTACCTTAATTCTTCTCATTTTTGATCAGTTATTAGCTCAATTTCACCTCTGTAAACGGGACACATTAATTTTAGAGAGGATATTCAAATGTTTAGAAGAGGCATCTAAAAAGATAGTCTATAGTATATACTACTGTTAACCGCCACTTCCACTGTATTGGATTGCCATGGCTTTGGTTTTTGCCTTCTGCCTTTATTTATATGTTTGTTTTTGTTTTTTATTTGTTTATCTAGTAATCAGATAATAATCATTTTAATTTTATTCCATTTGACTCAATTGTCTTATGTCTGGTCTGCTCATACTTCGCTATGCAGTTGAAGAACCCAGTGAGTCAGTGAGTCTGACAAAACCAAGGTTCCTGTGAATTTGCAAAAGGGAAGGATTAAAAAGATTAAAATGAGGTAAGATATGTGATATTTGCTTACAAATTCTGAATTCAGAGTGATATCAAAACATACTGAATGTTCATGACAGAAAGGAAGAGGAGAGAACATGAGGGTACCTTAAATTTGGAGAAATAATTAAGGATGCTGATGGTAATAACATGTGGATGAGGCTAGGCATGTGTTAAAGCTTCTCTTCAGAAGCCAAAGCATTGGGAAAATTGGTGACAAACTACCAAATTCCTTGCTTAAAAAAGTAAAACCACAGAAGGAACATCATGAATGGTACTCAGTTCTTCCAGAAATTAAAAACATGTCTTCGGAATTGAAATGGTTTAATGTATGGACCACTGACTACAACAAGACAGCTAGAATGTAAAAATGACTCAAAACTCCATCTTCTCAGGGGAGAAGTAGGCTCGATGGTAAAACTGCTTGCCTGTCTTTCCAGCAGTGACAATCTAGAGCCAGGCTTTATCCTTTTAAATGCTAAAAAGAGCATGGACAGTAAATGGCTGGTTACAGATAGAACAGCACTGCACTCTAGGGAACTCTTTCGGGAATGGAGTAGATATAGCATATGTATTTAATGGGAATGCCCATCTAGATATCGGTAAAATGACTGAACGGATGAGTGAACCCACGCAGTACCACCATACCCCTCTGTCATTCCCTCTTAGAGTGAGTTTCGCCTCTTACACAGGAGGGCTTTGCAAATGTGACAAACAGAAGAGCTTGGGTGACTTTGATTCTATCTTCTGTTCAGTGCAGCATCTTGACTCAGGATTTAACTGCTCCACCTGGGGCCAGGAAAAAGCTTTCTCCCGGTTAATTACCACATGCTAACTCTGAACTAGGATCCTCTCAAGAGCCCTCCTTCCACTGCTGAGTGCAGTCATTACCCCCAATATCACCATAATCATAGCCTCCCTCCCCGGCCTTCTGCCTTTAAGCTTGGATTTAGAGTCTCAATTGCTTTGGATAAAATTTAATGTGGCACAGAATGCCACAGGAGAAAAATGACACTATAAAATGCACTTTAGGTCATGAGTCATTTTAGCTCTGGGCAGTATTTCCTTGGAGACAGCTCATTAACGACCGGCTTCACCTAGGCTCTTATTCTGCTGATAGTAGCTCAGTAGGTAGATGTGGATGTGGGCATGGTATGTAAAGATCTTCAGCATCTGCCAGGAAGTAGTTGCCTTAGACCTATGTATTTACTAAGCAGACATTGAGTATGCAACATGTTCTGGACTGAATGCTCATGCAAATTCATATAGAAATGGGAGATGATTATATTACATACATTAGCTTGGTATGTGGACTGAAGATTTTAATAATGAAAGCAATAACAATAACTAAACAAATAGCACAATGCCATTCATTGAATGCTTACTCTGTGCTAGACACTGGGCTGAGAATTCACACACGAAATGTTAGTGTGTCACGCCTAGCTCCACAGTGTTGGTTTGTAGTCTTATTTTTCCCTCCCAGTTCCTGGGGTTGAACAGGGGACCTTGTTTTTGCTTGGCAAACGAGATATTGTAAGCCCTACAAGATTAGTATCCTAGTTAGGTTTCTATTGTTGTGATACATCCCGTGACCAAAAGCAATTTGTAGAAGGAAAGGCATATTTCAGCTTAGGCGAGAACGCCATCATGCAGTTGGAACAGGAACACAAGGGAGGAATTTGAAAGCAAGAACTGATTCAGAGACCATGTAGGAGTTCTGCTTACTTAACTGTTTCCCATGACTTATCACTTTGTTTTTTTTATACCACCCAGAACCATCTACTCACTTGTAGTGCTATCCTCAATGGGTTGAGCTCTTCCACAACCATCATTAATTAAGGAAATATTTGACAAGTTTGCCTAAAGGTCAGTCTGATAGAGACATTGTCTCAAATTGATGTCTCTCCCCAGATGACTCTAGCTTGTTTCAACCAGACAGAAACAAATACCAGACAAACAAAACAGCAACCACAAAAGGAAAACAGTGCAAAATGTTTCATTTCTTGTAGGGAATCAACTTTGCGTTCCTCCTGGACTGGGATGGTAACTTGATTCTAGAGTGCCATTAAATTATGATAATGGTTAGTGGCATGGGCTGGAAGAACATATGAATGTGATGCTTTTGCTAAAAGAAATGTCATTCATCTTTGTCTTACTTTGTCTTAAACTCACTATGCAAAGGAGCTGCCACACTCATTCTGCTTCGGTCTTGGCTGTGCTCCCTCTGCCTTCCAATCTGGGCACTTCCCAGCTCCATTTCTCTGAATAGCCTTATTTGTATTCTTAGATCTCTGTCCCAAGTTGCATTTTGTAACGCAGACTTGGATGGTTTAACTCGCATCACAGATGTTTCCTTTTCTTATCCAACAATACTTAAACAGTTCAGAAAAGAACTTTGTGAATTTCTCAAGTGCATGCCCTACATGTTAATTCATACTAAAATATACTTTTTAGTTTGATTTATCTAGCTTTTTCCTTTATTTTTTTGCATATTATCTCTTGTGTATTGTTCAGCACATCTGTGTAACATACTGAGACTAAGGTCAGTTTAATAAAGCAACCACTTTATTATACTCGTGAATTCTATGGGCCGGAAATTAAGATGTAGACTGAAGTACAATCTGCTCTTTTCTCTATGATGACCGTGATCTGATTTGGAGAGATTCACAATCTGTGTGCTTGGTGAAAGAGGAGGTGACAAAGTAGCAGGTGGGGCTATAATCTACTGGAGGTGTTTTTACTCATCTACTGACTGTGTTTCTGTTGTTTTTTGGGGCTTCAGTTGCACAGTCCACTGAAACACCTATACATGGATTCTGTATGGCATCACTTTAAGAAGAGAAGCTGAACTTGCCCTGTCTTACTGCATGCATTTTAATAACAAAAGTTAACATCTAAAGAGACCCAAGAAGGACTGCATTATCTTTTAGCAACAATCCTGTTAATTTTATAGTCACGTTCACCTTAGTCAGCACATACTCAAGCTGCATGCCTTTTCATGGGAAGAGATTCCTATTGTTATCAGAAGATCCTCAAATGACATGAGGGGTGTCCCATGCCACTGTATTCAGAAAACACAGCTTACTCTTCTTACCCTCTACTTCATGCTATCTCCATATTAGTTGCTTAAAGCAACACATGTAAACAAATAGATGTCACAGAGGTTAAAAGCACCTGCCAGCAAGTGTGAAGATCAGGAGTTCAGACCCATTTAAACCCATTAAATTCACGTATTAAAGTGTGATAGCCCATCTGAAATTCTATCCACAAAGCAGAAACAAAAGATTCTAGGAGCAAGCTGCCTAGCGAGGCAAGTTAAAACGGTGGATTGAGCCTTCAGGTGAAAGCCATTGCCTTAAAGAATAATGTAAGGAGTAATCCAGGAAGATACCAAGTATCAAACTCTGGCTTCTACATATACATTGAAACACAAGTCTAGGGACCTGAACACAAAGGTTTTTCTATACAAATACCAACGAGTATAAACACATACAAAGTATACTGTAGGATAAGTGGTGTATATCATTCTTGGAGCTTCAAAACATTGAAGTAGGTCTGGCAGGACTCAAATTCAGGCATCAGACAAATGCTTCCTCTCTGAGAATGAGGGATGATTATGCATTTCCCAATCATAGGGTGTGCGCATTCCTGGGAATATGACACTGCATCAATGTGTCCACCTCCCACAGCACTCTGTTTAATTTTCCTTCGAGGAGATGGGCAAAGAGTCATAGTTCCTTGGTGAGATCAAGGCAGATCACCCTTGTAGTGATAATTCATTTGTATTTTAATAAATAAAGCTTGCCTGAGGATCAAAGAGTGAAACAGTCACACTAGTCAGTTATACAGACTAGGAAGTAGTGGCGTACACCTTTAATCCCAGTAGTCAGAGTAGTTCACGATAGAAACCAAGTGATAGTGGTGCACACCTTTAATCCCAGCACTAGAGAGGAATATAAGGTGGGATGAGACCAAACTTGCTCTTTTTCTGTCTGAAGATTAGAGGTAAGAGCTCTCTAGTAGTTTGGCTGCTTTATTCTTTTGATCTTCAGGTTGAACCCCAATATCTGTCTCTGAGGTTTTTGTTTTCTGATTTTCAGAGACAAGGTTTCTCTGTAGCTTTGAAATCTGTTCTGGAACTAACTCTTGTAGACCACGCTGGCCTCAAACTCACAGAGATCCACCTACCTCTGTCCCTCGAGTACTGGGATTAAAGATGTGCACCATTACCACTCAGTTTTGCCTCTGGATTTTTATTATTTGTGCTACACACCACAATTGTCTTCTCATATATACTTTGGGCAGCTACATCACTGATTTATCCCTTAATTATAAATATTCCCATAGTGTTCCTTCATCTTAATATGTTGTTTCACCTGCATATAATAAATGTTTTCTTTAAAAGAACATAAGTGGACATTGATTTCTGTCTGTTCAGTTTACTAATAACTCAATGTGTACACAAAAAGATATTTAATAAAAATGCATTGCCATAGTTGTCAAATGTTTTGTGAAAAGCCAAACAGAATAAACAAGACTAAGTCAAGAGTACAAGATGACTTTTCCTAAGTTAATCATTGAATTCCGTTTTAAAGTTTGTATAATTTTCCCAAATCCTGACATTAAGTATTGTTACTCCCAATAGAAGTATAGTATATTAAAAAACAAATTAAAATAAATCAGAAGTTATTTACATTACTTGTATGTATCTATATTTAGGTTATAAATGGCCACCTTAACAAGAAAATATTAAGAGAGTTTTTAATTCATTAGTAATCAATTTTAGATGGTCAGAATGAGCTGTCAATACTATAGTCAATGAAAAAGGGTGAAAAAGAAAAAAATAGAGATGCAAAGGTTTTAGGTGAGGTCAATGTGGAATATATTTTCTTTGAGTAATGGATGTAGAGTTGAACAAGTCAATGTGAAGAAAATATAGCTCAAAACTTTGAAACATCTAACTTCAATTTTTAGATGTACACTTAATAAAAATCTCATGAAAGAACACTTAAAAACCTTCTCCAAACCTTGTAGGGAGGAAGTGTCATTGCAGAAGATGGGACAGAGAGATCTTAAGGATAGATTGGGCATGTCTGTGACAACGTATTATTACTACATGGACATGACGTAGACATTGTACACCTGGATGCATTGGGGCTGACTCAAGAGTACAAGTCCTGCTCAAGATTAAGTCAGTCAGCCCAAATGCCAACAAGGTCAATGGACAGTCTCACAAAGTCCCAGATCGAGCTGAGAATCTATTGACTATTGACGGCTCTGAGAAAGAGTCAGTTTTCCTCATGGATGTATTCCATGAGTGACTATCCATACTCAAGTTGCTGGTCACACTCCTGTGCACATATAAGCAAGAGAGAAGAGAGGGAGAGAGAGCAGCTGATAGGAAAACTATATAAAAGGGGTGGTGGGACAGGTACTGGAATGATGAAAATGGGGTGAATTATACTAAGAGGCATATGCATCTTATCAAATAAGCAACTAAAATGTATCCTAAATATATTTAAATAGATATTAAATACCCATTATCAGCAAATGTTTATCCTAGGACATGTTTACGGTCCCTGGAGAAATGAGAAATACAATGTGTGTGACCCTTTACTGATTGAAGATTTCCATATGAGGTAGGAGATATGAGTCCAAAATTATATCTGGACACACAGAATTGTACCTGTTGGGCAGGGCACAGAAAGTCAATCCTTTCTGGGGTCAATGGAAGTAAATTCCCAAGTTTTGTTTTCTTCTCTCACTCTTTGGCCTAATCAAGTCACCATCAACAGCTTCTTAGTCTACTAACCATTGCTTTCACCGAGCCTCACAAAACATAAAATGTTGCAGAGTAACTTACCATTCAAAAGAAGGGCAGTTTGACACACAAGATAGGGCTCCACAATTTAAGTGCATCCGAAAGCTGCATAAACAACGCCTAGGGGAGAGGAAAATAAGAACAGAATGAGACTGGAAAAACAAAATTAAACAAAAACACATTTCTTTGGATAAGGGAGAAGGCAAAATTTGGATACCCAGGCTTGGAGCCGCTGCTGCTGCTTCAGGATGAGGAAGGGAACAGGGGACTTTACACCTCAGTGCTATTATGCCAGGCCTCCAAGGCTGAGAATCAGTATCAAAAGCTGATTTCCTTCTTATTCACTCAACTCAACTCAAGGGGCGAGAGGGGAAAGAGGTACACAGAGATTTTGGCAGACATAGAATTTAACCCCACCTGATTAGAGACAAACACTTCAAAGTTTCAAAACAGCCCCAAAGGAAGAACACTGTCACTTCTCACAAAAAGAAAACTTGGATGGCACTGATGACTTCATTATCCCCAAGACTTCAAAACAGCGTCTATGAAAGAGGGGTAGGAAGTAAAAGTCACGGGGAAGATGTTTTTAAATTTGTGTTAAAAAATACATCAAAGTTGCCAAGGAAGAGAGAGTAGACAACACCAGGATGAACACCTAGATACTGGGTAATCAGTGGGCTTGGATTTTCTTTTAACTCTATCAACAATACCGTGCTTTGATTCTACGTTGACCAAGAAAGAGTAGTGTTGGAAGAGAATTTGAAGAAAACATAATAATAAAATTTGTAAACCTATCTTGATACAACTTGAAACAAAATATTATTACTATTTATTGGCTTTCTTTTGTTAGTTACTTAATGTCTCATCACTGATCTTAAGATAATCAAGAAGTTTATTAAAGAAGAATTTTATAACTTGTGTAATTTTAGTAGCAATATTAATAAATTCTGTCACTGATGGTACCACTGCCTTATCTTTATCCTGCCTTGGTTTGTGGGAGACACATTAATAATGTATTGGTACCGTTAGCTATGGTGCTAGCCATGTTGTTCTTGGTACATATTTTCATTCTATTTTTTGTCGGTAATCAGTTCTGAGAGTTTATCAGGTCTTGTACTTCCATAAAATTCTACATAAACTGCTCTCCTTCCAAAATTTAATCCCACATACTACCTGCTCTTGTCTGTTGTGTCTTCCCTAACCACACTCACTTCAGAAGTCATCGCTCCAGACTTTCTCTTTCCCCAGCATTCCATTTCCTGACACACTCCTAGGAGAACTTGAGCCTGATTTTAAGGCTAGATGAGATATACATGCTCACTTACAAGCTTTGAGGATAAAACTTTGACTCACAACGAAGCTTCTTGCATCAATGTAACGGTTGATGCACATGCTCAGACTAAGATGACCAGGACTATCTCTTGAGCTTTTCAAATTGGAGGTTAATAAACTCATCCATTCTGATCCTTATAAGATGACATTATAGAAGCTGGAGAAAACTAAGATAATCCTGCAAAGAAATAGGCCTAGCCTAAGCTGGAGAGACAAGTCTGAACATAATGAGGACAATGCCTCCATTTGCATCTTAAGACACACTCATCTCTGCTCTTTAGTGTGAAACATGCATACAACAAACTGACAAGCAGCACACTCCATGCCAATCATTTGTTTCTTGCTCACCACCAGGAAGGCAGAGCCGTTGGAGAAAATGCTTATTTATATCTGTGCCTCAACACTTGACACAGCAGCATCATCTTGGTTGTTTAATAAATATTTGTCAAACAAGAGAACAGAAATGAGCCTTGTTTATCAGGCAGGTCGCTATGGAGTACGCTATGATATCTACTGTAATAGTTTCAGGTGACTGACAGGTTGGAAATGTGGCAGCAGATTGAGTCTTTTTAAAATAATTTCTCCAGGTGCATTCTATTATGTCTTCTGCACATACACACACAGACAACATACACACACATACATATATACGTACACATACATACACACTCATACACACACATACATATATACGTACACACACATACACACTCATACACACATACACACACACAACATACACAGATACATATACACACGCACACTGCTACTCACAGTGTTTCCTCTACCTGCTGCCTCCTCCTTGGCCTTTTCAGAAAACTTTCTGTAAAGCTCCGTTCAAGTAGCAAATTTGCCAACTACTTCAGGATGCAACTCCTTTTAGACCTTGGGAGACATCTCTTTATCTCAACTGTAAGAGCAGATGTCATTTTATTTATTTCATTATGTAAGAATCATTTACTTTCAAATCCACCTGTGCCGTTCCCAGAGGTTTTATATTAAAGGAATACCTTTTCGATTCAGATACGTGTTCTCAGCTTCTGCCAGCTACGGGCAAACAGTTAGTACTCAACCAGTACTTGAAAAGAAATCATTCTAGAAATAGTTTTGCCCAAGTCCAAATTGAATACATTACACAGTACGTATTATTCTATCACTTTTATAGGTGAGATGTGATGTTATTTTCATTTTGGTAAAAAGAATTTTCTTGATTATAGCAATGTATCCTCAAACAGCCCATTTCCTGGCAGAAAATAGAAAAGCTTATACATATACACACATAGATAAATCATGCTAATTTCAATGTATTAAATTCTCATGGCTCATCTCAGGAAACAATCATTTTATTTCTCCCATGGGCCAAATCCAACTTGAAATCTTCATAAAAATAGAAGACACTGTCTTTTAAACTCTGCAATCCATACCTTTCAGGTGAATATTTTCTATGAGGGAGTAATTGTGTTAGGAACTTTGATAATTTGCACCATCATCCTCAATGCTATTCTCTGAAACGTACCTTAGAGCAGTGGGTGTAACTCACCAATAGACCACTTGCTTTGAATGCACAAATGTGTGGGTAGGATTTCTGGATATGCTAAATAAATAAATATTTCTATGCATGAAAGAACACATATTTGAAATGTATTCCCTAACCTAAATTTTTAAACGGAATGAAATTCAATTTAATTATTTGTGAGCACATAGACAGTATCAAAGTGTCTGCAAAAAAAATCAGAGCAATAAACATGGGTAAGGGTTAAACAAGGTCTGTGTTCAATTGAGCAACACTTTTGAAAGAGTCATGCCAAGTAATGACCTTCCTTAATTAGCTCTGCCAATCCTTGTCAATACTCTAGAGCAAGGACTTAAAGTAGCTACTTAAATAGCAATTATTCAGAAATAGAAAGCAAACAAGAGGGACAAGGCAAATGTCCAGTTTAACTTACCACAGCAGGGAGAAGTATTTGTTAATGGAGACAGAGATTGGAACTGGCCCCTAAAGTCAAATATGGCTAACTAGCTGAAATGTGCTTACTTGTTCCTTGTTTCTCCTTTTGATCTAAATATTCTTTTTGGCTCTTCCTTTCATGTCTGTCTTACAAGTATGAAATTTCAGTACATTGATAGTATTTAATTACTTCTAAGCTTGCCTTTCTTTGTCCACTCTTTCAGTGGAATTTGTCCTTTCTCTTCATTATGTTGATTGTTTTTCTTGATGTGAGACCCTTGAAGGATCATATATAACAAAATCAAAACTAAGAACAAACAGAAAAGCTGAGAAGGAATATAGTAACAAATAAAAACCCAAAGAAGAAATAAAAAAAGAATGCAAAATCAAATAAAAACTAAAATAAATACAAAAAAAATAAAATTGAAAGATGGACTGGGGGTGGTGTAGAAATCTCCAGTTCCTCCTATCTGTTGTGCTTGGAGCTCAAGTAGACACACTTGACCACAGACTGTGCCAATTGAGCTAGACTGCCCGTGACTTTTAAGGTGGCAGCAAGTAAAGTATTGGGGTAGTCCTGGAACTCTGCTGCCCCTTGTTAGCATTCCCCTCCCTGTAGAGCTACATGGGTTAGAAGCAAATGCAGGTGGAGCGGTTTGTTTCTCACCTAATTATTTGAGGCAGAAAAATGGGCAAACGTGTGTTTTCTCTGCAGATGATTGTATTCTGCACTTGAGGAATGTGGCAAATGCTGGCAGTCCTGTGTGCTCTTCTCTTGTTCTGACACTCTGCATTTTGCATTCTGGTGGTTTCCAGTCTGTGTGCCTAGGCTTAAAGAAGATGCCAAAGATGTAGAAATGGGAGGAAGATCATGAACATGGGCTAGAATCCTCTTACCACATACCCCAGCAGAATAGGGTTTCCAGGAACTCAGAATTCCACTTCCCTTTATCCTTTTACCTTCAGAGCCTCTGTGAAACCAAATGTGACTAGCGTTGCTCAAAGCCACAGAGGCCTGATTTGCTGAACTGCTGAACCTGGAGGCAATGTCCTCTATTCAACCTTCTGCTTCTATTTGTTTGAAAGTCTCAGTGAGTTTGAATCATATATTCTTTCTGGGGCCAGAATTGTCTCCCATCTCTGGTCAATGTACCAGGGCATACACAGAGATTCTCTAATATTCTTAGTCCAGCTTCAGGAATATTCCTTTTATTTCTTGCTTTGTAATTCACCAAAATCTCTGCATTTGATGAAGTTTATTTTCCAGTGTTTACCAATATTCACCTCTGAACACACTACCCATGCATTGCTTTTCAAGTATCCCATGGAAGAGCAGACTGATGCTATGTGACTCTCTTCTACCATTTTTTCATCTCTTGGTATTATTTTTAAGCTTATTTTTCCCAAGTGAAGCACATGGAAAAAAATCAGATGCATCCAAAGAGTAGGAATTCAACCTCATCCTGCTATGCAATTCAAGATTGTTCTTATGAGGGACTGGTGAGCTAGAATCTAGGTGATGGAAGACCAAGGAGGCATTTAGTATAATGTAGAACAAGTTTAAAGCAAGCATGCCTCATCTGGACTGAGGGCAAAAGGCACTAAAGGCCACACTCAAACTGATCTTCTTAGTAAATAACCAGTAATTTCCATTATAATCTTTTCCCTGCATATTATTTCCTGTGTCAGACTATCACTTAAGCCAGATCATGGTATATCTAAAAGGAAATTACAGCCTAAATCATTGCCCCCTTGTTTTCCTTTTCCTGGCCCAAGGCTTCAGATAGCGTGTGGAAGGTGCCCATACAAATAGAATAAAAATTACTAGAGTTTACTTTATGCCTTTACTCTGATCTAGTAAGATGGAAAAAAACATATATCCATTAGTCATCAAATATAAGTAGATAGTTCTGATGATTCTACATGCAAATTAACTGTTTTTATTTTTTTACATGTAAGAGTAAACAATATCATCTATACTAATAATTATTTTTTTCTTTACCTAAAATCATGATATATCTCATGTAAAAACTGCCATATCAAAAGAGATATGGAAGGGTCAGAAAGTGGGATTTCATTTTCCTGTCTCAAAGAGCTCTCTGGGTTCATTTTATAGTTACTGTACAAGATAACTCTAGAGCCAAGATTATTAGATGGCAATCTGCATGGGGCTTGTTCCTTAAGTCGGGAATGGTCCCATTGAGTGATAAACACAGCAAAGCTCCATTCAAGCACAGTGCAGTGAGCTCATCTGACTCTGCTTTTAGAGAAAACGATTCCAACACTTATTTTAACCAGGGACTCAGGAAAAGTTTCGGAAGCAGATTGCACAGTTGCAGCCTTCCAACATTGGTGGGATTTTAAGATGCAAGACAAAAAAAAATGGTGATAATTGAATATGGGGAAAAGAGAGTGGAAAGAAAAAAAAGCAAAAGACATGTAAATGCATTCATTACAGAACCCAGAGCATGAGGAGGAGGAAAGGCCTTTGTAGTCAACAGCAGAGCAAATGCACTTTCGTTCCTGAACAATCCATCTGTTGTTTCTAGAGTAAAGGAAGACCTCTGATGTGGTGAGTGTCTCAGTCCCCTCTCACTCCTGGCCAATTGACCTTATTTCTGACTTCACCTGAACTAGGTAAACAGTTGCTTATAGGCGGGGCCATAGGAGGACCTCACTGCCCTGTACCCATTTTCTCCTTCACCCGTCTGCCCCTTCACCCACTCTAAACATCTTTACATCTACCAGTGAGACTTCCAGTACTCAGGAGTCAATGGGAAGGTGGCAGCTCAATTCCATTTGACCTGGGAAGCAGATTACTGATGAAGTCATCAGGAGCAACTTTTGGTCCATGGAGAAGAGGGCATGCTGTATGGACTTGCTGGTTCTTGCTTGTCTGCACATAACACAGTATTGAGGGTAAGAGCTCTAAGTGTGGCATCCAACTGCCTTGAGATCACATGAGGTATCTATGTTTATCTACGCAGTGTAGCTTTTGATCTCCTTGTACGCACCTAAATCTTAGCATGGTGTCTGTTGTCTCCAGTCTTGCTTTAGCATGGCTGACATTGCCTTTTCTCCTTCCTTTGATAAGCTAAAAGTCTCCTCTATTCTCTGTCTGTCTCCCACTTTCTCCACTGCATTATGAATAATATTCCATCAGAGACTTATCTATTTATTTCAGTTTTGAGGATAACATCAGAATGCTCCAAGCATTCTACCCCCCCCCCCATCTTAGGATAATTTTGACCCTGCTTCTTTTTGTTCATCACACCTAATAACAACTGTTCATTCTGATTTTGGTGGGTATCTTTCAAAATCTATCATCAATACACAATTATTATTTTGTAACAAGGTGGAAATTCCTACATTGTTGTCATAGAGATACACTGTAACCATTTGATATCTCTACTGTCTGCACCCACAGCCTCATATTACACAAGATTTTACTGGTGTTAGACAGATCTATGCATTTTTTTTTTTTTTTTTGCGAACAACTGTACCAAGCAAACTTGGCCTTCCTAGACAGGATTCTCCTGGTGAAAGCCTTTTCGTATTATACTCCCAACCATATGTTCTCCCACATAGGCCCTGCTGTACCGCAGACACTTGAGAGGCTAGACACCACGGCTTGAAGTTGCTTTTATTCAGTCAAATAATGACAGAGAAGTTATTACTTTTATGATCTTTTTCCAATTATCTTTTAAAAGTATTTAAACCGGAAATTAGGATAAAATTCCATCTATTCATTATAAACTTCAGAGATGTATCAATTATAACTCTCTTTTGGTGAAGATTTCAAACATTTTTTTTTTTTACTATTTGTCACGTTCTCTTTCCGTATAACTATCTCACTTGATGCAAATTAATAGGCTTCATTTATACGCCTTTGTATCAGTTCAGATAGTTTGAATGAGATTTACAATTCGCTTAAACCTGGATTTATATTGTTGATTAAAATGTGGGATTTTTTTTCCTCCTCCACGTGTTCTTCCTTTAGGTACAGGTAGGAATCACTACAAGGTCAAGGTCTGTAAAGGATTCGATTCCCACTCTTAGGGTAGTTTTCTCTGGGTGTAGGGTATGGACATTTACATGTTCGCATTGGACTTAAGTTCCAGGCAGCTCAGATTTGAAGCAATGATTCCAAACCTCCCTGCTTCTTCTTCCAGCTTGCCCTTGCCAGCAGCATTGCCATCTGTACCTGCTCTCTGGTGGCATCCCCAGCTGCATGACACACCTGTGATGGAACAGGCAGTTGAGCATCTGACATGAAACTTTTCATTATTCATTTTGTGTTCTGATTCTCCCCAGACTGACACACTTCAAAGCATCAGCGATGCTGAGATTGGCAAGATAAAAACTTTTTCTCCATTTTCATGTCAGACCAGCCGTGTGTGTTTTCTGGTTTCCCTATAAGTCTTATAAATATCGATTAAGTAACTAGTCCTCAGAAGAAGAAAACAAAGCTGCCACCTTGCTCCCAACTAATTCTTAGTTCCCAAATCAAAGCATGGAAACACCTCTCCTCAGGATCTCAGGGGATCTGTGTGCCATAAGAATTGCTGTTCTGGAATTTAGCCAGGGAGGTAAAAGTGAGAAAGTGGCTATTATTTTAGGGTCCAATTACTGAATGAAACATCTAAAGCTACAACCAGGTAAGCAACTAAACATTCCCTCTATCCCATCTTTGCGTCATTTTTTCAGTATGTAAAATATGACCCAGGAAGAAATTAGCCCCACTGAAGTAACAGATTTTATGTTATCTGTTCACATGACTCCATGATAGGTAACTGCTAATGTCATAGTCATAACATGTAGACTGGAAACTTGCCTGTAAAATCTCAGAAGCAGTTTCTATTTCTTTTACATTCAGATTTTAAAAGAATAACAAATCACACAGAGAGGAGTAACTCTTTGAAGCACCAATTATTCTATTTATTACATGATATCATCATAAAGATGTGCAATAAAGAAAATAGAAAACAATTAGTATTTGTAACTTAGGTTTTCAATTCTTAGATTAATTTCTGAAAAAAACTTAAAAAAATAAAATTCCAAATTTCATTTATTTTTCTTAACTTTTTCCATTTATTTTACTTACCAACCATAGTTTCCCCTTTCTCGTCTTCTCCCGTTCCCTCCACCCACCTCCCTTTTACAACCCCCATCCACTCCTTCTCTACCTCCATTTAGAAAGGGGCAGTACCCCCCCCATGAGCATCAACAAAGCATGACACATCAAGCTGAGCCAAGACTAAGCTCCTTCCCCTTTATTGAGTTTGGTCAAAGCAACCCAGCACTGGAAATGGGTTCTGAAGGGCCATCTCAAGTGCTAGGGACAGGTCTTGGTCCTATTGCTAGGAGTACAACAAACAGACCAAGCTACACAACTGTTACACACATTCATAGAGCCTAGGTTGGTCCCATGTAGGCTCCCTAGCTGTCCATCCAAAGTGAGTCACTTTCTAGGAGCTCATGTTAGCTGTCTTTGTGGGTTTCCCTGTCATGACTTTGACCCTCATTGCCTTATACAATCCTTCTCCTCACCAGGACTTTCAGAGCTCAGCCCAGGGCTTGGCTGTGGATCTCTACATCAGCTTCCATCAATTACTGGATGAATGCTCTCTGATCACAATTAGAGTTGCCACCAATCTGTACAGGAGACCAGGTCAGGCACACTCTCTACTATTGCTATGAGTCTTGGCTGTGATTTTCTACAACTTCTCTATTCTCTCTCCTTTGAAACTTCCTGGGTGACTGCTTCAATCTCTTTGCTTATGACCTATTCAAGAGCATATGTCAAGTACAGGCCGAGTTGAAGAGTGGTTACATGGCACACTGCATAGGCAATGTGAGTTCTTGGTAAGCTGTGCAAATTTGCATGAGCACAGCATTTGAATCAATATAAATGGGCTCTTGGGCCCTGTGTATCATCAGTGAGTCAAAATGAGCAACCTTTGGCCAGACAGTCTGTTTCCTTGAACGTAAGTTTTAGAGATACTGAATCAGGAGGACAAAGATTGATACAATTTAATTGTTTCTAAAGGACACTCTTTTTTTTTTTTTCTTTTTGGTTTTTTGAGACAGTGTTTCTCTGTGGTTTTGGAGCCTGTCCTGGAACTAGCTTTTGTAGACCAGGATGGTCTCAAACAGAGATATCTGCCTGCCTCTGCCTCCCGAGTGCTGTGATTAAAGGCGTAAGCCACCACCGCTAAAGGACACTCTTATCTGGAGGCTTTTGTTTTGCTGTATTACACACCATATTTCAAAGGTATTGGCCTTGAGAAATAACTTAGTCAGTGTGCGTGCATGTGTGTGCACACATCCATGGAAGCTATAAGATAGTCTTAGATATTATTTTTTGTGAATTTCTTTACTTTTTTTTGGGGGGGGGAGGTCCTCTCATTGGACCAGAAAGGACTCACTCAGCATGCTATGCTGGCTAGCTACTGAGCCACAAGAGACAATACGCTTCCTTTATCTCCCTTTTCAGAATTCTGTTAAGTTAGAGCCCATCACAGTGTGTTTCAGGGACCCTGGAGTTACCTCTTGTAGAGTCAAGAAAATCTCTACATTATGTTTTTTTACTCAATGTCCAGGAAGTGCTCAGTGTATCTATGTGGGAGACCAAGTCCTCTGTTTGTCATCACACAAAACAAAAAGGGTTAATGGCTTAGATAAATCTCATTACAGTACGTTTTTTCTGAGAGTAGAGAAATGGACTATCAGTTAAGACCACAAGAACACATGCTATTTTCCTAGTGGACCTGAAATTGGTTCACAGTATCCATGTCAGCTGGTTAACACTGCCTTTAATTCCAGCTCCCTGAAAACACATGACTCCCGGGAAACATGAATGCCATTCTATACACATACACACATACATATGCCTATGAACCACACACACACAGGAACACACATGCAAACATCACACACACATATGTACACACATATACATAGGCACACACACATACAGGCAAACACATACAAACAGACACACACAATTAAAAAACAATTCAAATATCTTTTAAAAAATTTTATTAATTAAATTTATTCATTTGTTTTACACTCAGACCAAAGTTTTCCCTCCTTCCTCTCCTCCCATTCTCTCACTCACCTCTCTTATGCCCTACCTCCAATGCACACCTCATCTGTATCTGTTCAGAAAGGGACATGCCTTCCATTCATGTCAACAAAGAATGGCATAGCAAGTTGAGATAAGACTAAGCTCTTCCCTTTGTATTAAGGCTTGTTAAGACAACTCAGCATGAGGAATAGGTTCCCAAAAGCCAGCCAAAGCATCAGGAATAGGCTCTGCTTCCACTGGTAGGAGTTTTACAAGTAGACCAAGCTACACAACTGTCATACATATAGAGTGCCTAAGTCTGTGCTATTCAGGTTTCCTAGCTGTCAGTCCGGTGACTGTGAACTCCCCTGAGCCCAGGTTAGTTATCTCTGTTGGTTGTCTTAGAATGACTGTGAACCCTAGTATAATCCAACCCTGGTACAATCCTTTCTCCTTCTCTTCAATAGGATCCCTGGAGCTTGGTTGGTTATCTTTACATCTGTTTCCATCTGTCACTGGACAAAGGCTCTCTGATGACAATTAGGGTAGTCATCAGTCTGACTGCAGGTGTTCAGGCTACCTATCTACTATTGCTAGGAGTTTTAGCTGGGTTGACACTTGTAGATTTGTGAGAGTTTCCCTTGCACCATGCTTTTACCTGAAACTTATCTGCACTCCCCCCATCAAGACTTCTTTTCCATTACCCTCTCCATCCATCCCATTCCCAACCTGATCCTTCATGATTCCATCCTCACTCACATCCAGTTGACCCAAGAGATCTCTTCTATTTCCCTTTCCAAGGAAAATTTATGCATCCCTCTTTGGACCCTCATTGTTACTGCTCTTTTTGGGGCTGTATATTGTAGCCTGGTAAACCTTTCCTTTACAGCTAAAATCCACTTATGAGTGACTACATACCTAATGTTTGTCTTTCTGTGACTGAGTTACCTCAGACAGAATGATTTTTTCTAGTTCCATCCATTTCCATCAAATTTCCTGTTGTCATTGTTTTTAAGAGTTGAGCCAAACTCCATTGTGTAAATGTACCATATTTTCTCCATCCATTCTTGAGGGACATCAATGTTATTTCCAGGTTCTTGGCTATTAGGATTTAATGCTGATATGGACATAGTTTAGCAAGTGTCTTTGTGGTATCAAATATCTCTTTAAGAAAAAAAAAGAAAATATTTCTTTAAAAACCTTTGATGTGTTCAATTTGAACTCAGGTCCTCAAGCATAATAATATTCTAGACAAACTCATCCATCTCCGATATATGGCCCCAACCCTCCAAATACTGTACCAATCCATCTTACAGTGATGTAAGCTATAGACTTAATACCAGTGATGGCATAACTAAATTTAAGAATTTCTTTTCTCAAGTCACCTAACAACCAGCGATATGGCTGTGACTACGTGCTCCAACCTTCAACATCCTGACCCAGTTTCTCTCTCCTCCTAGCATTCCTTTCCCATTCCATTACTGCTTTGACTGCTCAGAGCTCGAAGTGCATCTGCTCTGCACGTTCCTACTTTACTCCTCACTCCTAGACCCTGCTTCCAGCCATAATTATCCCTAATAGACCTTCTGGAGCTCCAACATTGAAAATATCCATTTCTCATTAATAGATTAAGCAAAAGTTGCTAAATAATGATGATGGCAATAATTATATAAAGAGTCTAAATACAAAATAAATTTTGAATCAGATTAGAATGCAGAGGAAAATTCAATTTTCCAATTTCCACTGCCAAGAAGAGAAACTACTGCCGGGTGGAATTCGATACAGGTCTGCTCGTAACTGAGCAGTGAGCCCAGTGTGCTATAACTAAAAATGAAACCAATACAGATGACCACCAAGTACCTAGGTACTCATTTTCCAGCCCCAGCTTGGCATTTGTGCTCCTTGTCTCTGTAGCATCAACAAATTGCCTTCCTCTTATGATTGCATGAGCATATTAAATAGGCTTTTGTACAATTCTGGATTATTCTAATCCTGCAGCCTCTTAATTTAAAGAATCTCTTATTGACTGTGCATTTATTACACGATAAAAAACTTCCTCCCTATTGTGGCATTGTGGTCTCAATCATCATTTCCAATTCATCCTTTATATGTCCTGGTGTATTCTGTATGCCAATAACACTGAACACCTTCCTGAAAAGCCAGCATACCATTAGTGTTTTGAGAGGTACAGGGAAGATATAACCAAGATTCATCTTTTAGCATGCCCAAGGTAGTTCTGATTGATAGAAACGGCACACAAAGAACACAGGGAAAAAGACTAACTCAGCAGTTAAACTGTAGACTGGTAACCACCCTCCCCCACTCCAGAGCTTCATTCCTCGGCCATGCTTTCTTGTTCAGTTCTTCTTGTTAATACCACAAAGGCCAGATACTAACTTCTGCTTAGAATGTGTGTATCCTTTTGAAATGAATCTAAATCTACCGTGTTCTTACTCTGCACAGCACTCTTTAAGATTTGGTCTCAAGACTTTATTTATTTATTTATTTTTTTATTAATATTAAAAATTTCCACCTCCTTCCCTCCTCCCATTTCCCTCTCCCTCCCCCCAATCCCCCTCCTTTTCCCTCTCCAGTCCAAAGAGCAGTCAGGGTTCCCTGCCCTGTGGGACATTCAAGGTCCTCCCCACTCCATCCAGGTCCAGGAAGGTGAGCATCCGAACAGATTAGGCTCCCACAAAGCCAGTACATGCAGTAGAATCAAAACCCAGTGCCATTGTCCTTGGCTTCTCAGTCAGCACTCATTGTCAGCGTCAGCCGCGTTCAGAGAGTCTGGTTTGATCACATGCTCCATCAGTCCCAGTCCAGCTGGCCTTGGTGAGCTGCCCTTAGATCAGCCCCACCGTCTCAGTGGGTGGGTGCATCCCTGGCGGTTCTGACTTCCTTGCTCTTGTTCTCCGTCCTTCTGCTCCTCATTTGGACCTTGGGAGCTCAGTCCAGTGCTCCAATGTGGGTCTCTGTCTCTATCTCCACCCATCGCCAGATGAAGATTCTATGGTAATTGCTGGTGGGAATGCAAACTTGTGAAACCACTTTGGAAATCAGTGTGGCGGTTTCTCAGGAAATTCGGGATCAACCTACCCCAGGATCCAGCAATACCACTCCTGGGAATACACCCAAGAGATGCCCTATCATACTACAGAAGCATTTGTTCAACTATGTTCATAATAGCATTATTTGTAATAGCCAGAACCTGGAAACAACCTAGATGTCCCTCAATGGAAGAATGGATAAAGAAAGTGTGGAATATATACGCAGTAGAGTACTACTCAGCGGTAAAAAACAATGACACTTTGAATTTTACATGCAAATGGATGGAAATAGAAAACACTATCATGAGTGACGTAACCCAGACTTAAAAAGATGAATATGTTATGTAGTCATTCATTAGTGGATTCTAGCCATAAATAAAGGACATTGAGCCTATAATTCGTGATCCTAGAGAAGCTTAATAGGAAGGTGAACCCAAAGAAAAACATATAGTTATCCTCATGGATATTGGAAGTAGACAAGATTGCCAGGCAAGGGGGTGGGGGTGTGGTGGGGGTAAGGGGAGATGGGAAGAGAGAAGGGAGAAGGGGAGGATAGGGAGAGCTTGGGGAAATGGGACAATTGGGATGGAGGAAGGGTGGATATGGGAGCAGGGAAGTATATATCTTAATTAAGGGAGCCATTTTAGGGTTGGCAAAAGACCTGACTCTAGAGGGGTTCCCAGGGGTCCAAGGAGATGTTTCCAGCTTGTTCCTTGAACAGCTGAGGAGAGGGTGCGTGAACTGGCCCTATTGTATAACCACACTGATGAATATCTTTCATATCACCATAGAACCTTCATATGGTGATGGTCTCAAGACTTTTAAACCTCACATCCTCCCTGGAAGAGAGGCAAAGCTTCATGTCCTTAAGGATAAGACAGTCGGTATATTGTCCCAAGTCTTAAAATCCAGAGGTCACTAGTGTTTCCAGTACGCAATCGAATATGTCTCTTAATGACAGATGCTTTCTTTCACCACAAGGAATTGTGTCATTTCCTGAGATACATGGATAAAATCTTTGATTTTCATACCAAGAAGAAGTTAAACCCTTCCTGAACCATTACTTTTATATCACAAATAAGATACACATTTTATATCATATTAATAAGATACTCATTGTTTTGATGCACAAAACTCTCGTGAGGTAAATAAAATAGGATTTAGTTGTCAAAAATTTTTTGTCTCAAACTTTATAGCAAATATAATCTGTTCTGACACATCTCTGGGTATCAGCTGTGATGCCAGGCAAAGTGCTGATGTTTGTGAGAAAGAGTTGCCATGTGATGATAATTAGTGTTTTTTATTGCACTGTGTCCCTCCCCCCATCCCTTGCCATAATGTGTTAGACTCCTTTGTATGACTTTCATGCCTCATCTACAACTTTTGCCTGGTATTTGATGATACAAATGAATCAATCAGTCCCTCCTCTTTAGATTTTAATGGTTAAAGATGTACATTGGACATAGATAAGAATGCAAACCTCTTATCTGTTTTATGTTGGTAAGTCTCAACTTGAGATCAAAGCGCTTTTACCACACTTGTTCAAATGTTTGGATACATAAATGGTAAATGTTGTGTCAGTAGCATTCTCCCAGTTACCTTGGACTGTACCCTATGTTCTTGTACTTCATCATGTCTCCTTTATACAACAAAGAACAAAGGAGACAAAACACAAACCTTCCAGGAATCTGTTCATCTTCAGGACATGTCCCTGGATATCTGTGAGCCCGTCATTGAAATATGAAATCTAAAGATGACTCTTCCATGCTCACTGCATAGCAGCAAAGTTGAAGGTTACTGAGGAGGCTTCATGTGAAGCCAGGCAGATTTCAGGGGTTCGGAGGAGTTAAAACATGCTCTCATATTTAATAGACATATACAAGATTGACATCTGCCTCTCACAATGGTAAGGACAATTTCAGAAAGGGTTTCTTATACTATGAAAAAAGGAAGGCATTATAGGACTACATTACAATTTCCTAACATAGATTTCAGATGGAGGAAGTGACCTGATCCCTTATATTTTGTAAACCAAATCTGAGGGGTTTTTTGTTTTGTTTTGTTTTTCTTATGTCACGCTAATGAAGAACATGCAAAAAAATACAGTCAGAGTAAAGGGAAGCCAACCATTTGTCCTCAGAGGGCTCTGTTGAAGATGGAGACACAGCACTGTGCCTGGAGCCAGGCACTCCTCTCTGTGCCTCCTACTCCCTGAGCAATGGGAAGCAATGGGGTTTACTTTGTCAGCATCTTATTTACCACAGCTGCAATATAACTCCCTTGGGCTAAGCAGGATGTGTTAAGTATGACCTAAAGAAAATAGAAAAAATAAAACCAATAAGATATAAATGATAACATTCTGACACAAATTTTTATATGATGCATTTGCAGCATCATAGCACTAAGGTACCAGAAAGAGCAGATAAAATTCCGACTAGCTCACAACTCCAGGGCTCTCTCAACAGAACATTTAAACTTTCTTCAAGAAAGCTACATGGGACCATGGAGATGTTTCATCACTAAGGTGTATCTACTTCTCTTGCAGACGGTCTGAGAGCAGATTCCAGCATCCATATCAGGCTCCTATAGCTCCAGCTCTAAGAAATCTAATGTCTCTGGTCTCAGCAAACACCTTCAGCTCATCCCCATCTCCAGACACGAAGACACATACACAAACTTAATTAATAAATAATAAAGATACGGCTTAAGAACTAAATACATAAATATACAACATGGAATAACTAGAAATATGATTATTATCTATCCCCCATTTTGTAAATTTCATAATATACCGTAATCTAAGCAAAGAGGAGATAAGTAATATTTCTCTGATCAAAATGATTCATGAGGAAACAAAATTTCAAAGTTAAATAGTTGGGAAGAGTTTAAAAATATAACTCAGAGGTTAAGAGCATTGACTGTTGTTCCAGAAAACCTGGGACTGATTCTCAGCATTCATTAAGGCAGCTCACAACAGTATGGAACTCCAGTCCCTTGGAGTCTGGTGCCATCCGCTGGCCATCCCTGGTACTGCATGCATGTGATGCTCAGGCTACATGCAAGAAAACACCTATACACATCCCTAAGTTCCACTTGTAATGTATCTTGTATCACCATAAAAATACATCATCACACCACCTTCTCCACTTTCACACACAACTAGCATAAATGAATCCTCCGGAGGCTGAAGGGAGGCTCAGTGGAAGTGAGCTGAAGCCGACCTGAGTTTGGTTTTTAACACATATCGGGCTTCCTAGAGCGACCTGCCACTCCAACGCCAAGACATCCGGTGCCTTCTTCTTGCCTCTCTGAGCATCTGCACTCATATGATACACCCACAAAGAAAAATGTACAAACTTAGTTAAAAATAAAATATTAAAAATAAAAAAGAAAGAAAATGTGTCGGCACAATTTACCACAGATTCAAGTCATTACAAGCATGCAATTTTTTTAATGGGGAAAGAGAAATCTTTCACTAGAGTTCAGGGTCCACAAATTTGCTCAGCAATGATAAAGGTGTTACTGTTAATTATGTGTCCTTTTGACCAGAGGACAATGCCAAGGCAAGGGGACCAAACACAAGTCTATATGTGGATGAAAACTTTCGATTTAAGATGATGTTTTATTGGGTCTTTTACCTCTGTGAAAAATGTATAAATAAACAATGAAATAGGGAAGCGTTGGCAGCCCTGGTTAACAATACCTTTCAAAACCATATTGTGCCCCACTGACATTCTTCCTTTACCTGCCCCATTTCCCACATGTCTGTTGTCCCTTAACTTTGAATTTGAGTCTACCCATAAATCATACCATAGACTAGCCGAGGGCCCTAAAGATCTTATTAGTGAAGGATCCAATCTCAGACACATCCTAGGTGTGCTTTATTAATCTCCTGGGTGTCTCTCAGCTAATCAAGTTGAAACTAGCTTAACTACTGCTATGATTAGCAATCAAACATGTATGCTTTCTTTATTTCACTTTTAATTAATAAGTTAATGTGCTTATTAATACTCTGCAGGTGTGACGTGACTCACTTATGTAACTCACTATGTAGACCAGGCTGGCCTTGAATTTTCAGAAGTTCCTGGCTTCTGCACTCTAAGTGCTGAGATTATAGATTCACAGGCTTTGAATAAAACAGATGACCCCCTATCATGCAGGTCATTCGACTTTGTCAGCAGGAATTAAGAGACAGAGAAAAAAAAAAAAAACACCCTTCCTTCTCCTTTATGGCTAACCATGGGAAGAAAATCATGGCTAACCATGAAGAAAATCCTGCCCACAGCTGGAACTGGAACGTGGATATTTGCATGGGTCCCTATAGAGCAGCCCCACTGCAATTGCTGCAACCACAGAATCCCACAATGACCCAATTCCATCTATTAAATCACACGTTTAGATCTTCTGGGTCACTCTTTTCCGCCCCTTCTGGCTCTGCCCTCCACTTGTTTCTTTCTGCTCTTTATCAGAAAATCTCTCTCATCAAAGAATCTGTCTCTCCACCAAGGACAAAAGGGCGATATTTTTTTCTTTGGAAAAACTTAATGCAGGAGGTAGAGACATTAAACTTAATGTAGTTAGCATGGTACTTAGCATAAGATGTTGACATCTTTCTCTTGGTTTGAACTAGATAAAGGCTATTGCAACTGACACATAGAGGCAAACAGAAGATGATAGGCAGCATGGAGAAGCATTAGTGAATAAAAAAAATGAATGAAATAGAATATATAAGAATTATGTAGAAACTCTATTGAAAGAAATATAAGGTAGAAGTGAGTTTTTATCAATGAAAGCACTATTATGGTTAATAAGAATTAGCTAAGATTGATTAAAAAGTTAAAAAATAAGTCCCATTCTACATATCAACAATGATTAAAGAATTGTAAAACACTTTTTTTCGGGGTGGGGGGTCTTCAAGCCAAGGTTTCTCTGTGTTACAGTCCTAGCTTCCTGGAACTAGCTTTTGTAGACCAGGTTAGCCGCACATTTACAGAGATGTGTCTGCCTCTGCCTCCCGCGTGCTGGGATTAAAGGGTTGTGCCGCCACCACCCAGCTAGAATTGTAAAACTTCTAATTGCATTTACAATGTGAGTACTGGTGGGGTGTGGTATGATCACACGTATGATCTTAGCTCTTGGGAGGCAGAGGCAGGTAGCTAGAGCGATCTACATAGTAAGTTGCAGGACAGTCAGGGCTATGTAGAAAGAAAACGTCTCAAACAAAAATCAAAAAAGAAAAAAAAAGCATTCTAACACTAAATTAGTAACTAAATAAGTAAATCGTTAAGCAGCAAATGCCTGAAAGCTAACAAAGCAGGTGCTTAAATTAGATACTATGCTAAAAAATATCCACTCTATTAATAAAAGCATAACAGTTTTCTCAAGTGTCACACAATTTCCCAGAATCAGATTGGAGGCCTCCTAGTATCCCTGTTCAGTCCATTCGGTCATCCTATCTCAACCCTACATCTATCTGAAATTCTCAGAGTCCTTCTTGCTTTCTTTTGTACTATAACTCATTCATTATTATGACTTTTGACTATCTATTTCCATGCCTGATGAGTTTTAAAATTCCCAAGACTTCAACTTTTTATCACTTTATTTTGCTCTGAGACAGTCTTTCCATGTAACCCAGGCTGGCCTTGAACTCATCCTCCTCCTGCCTTACAGGCGTAGAGCATCATTCTCAGTTTTAGCCTCTGTACAAAAACTACCATAAAGCTAACTCTGTCAGGAGCCAGAGGTCATGCACACCAGTTTCCCCAGATACTTGAAAAGTTGAAATAGGAAGGCCATGTGAGTTCCAACTGACATGTATGCATAGATAAACATACAATCATTCCTACAATTTATATATATATATGTATATATATATATACATATATATATATTTGAATATAGGCATATACTTATTTTCACATTTTATATTTCATTTTAAATATGTATGTTTTTCTATTAATTACTTAATATTAGGGTGCTTTTATGTATTTATTTTTAAATATGTACAATGTATAAATCGTGCTGAAATACATTGTATTTATTTATACACATAACACCTACAAGAGAATTGGAGCAAGTTTTCCCATTCAAAAACTAGTTTGTACCCATTTGCTGCCTCTCATTTGTTCTTGTGGCCTAAAATTGTACATCTTTAGGCATGAAGCAGATGATGAATAGATGTCTGACTAATTTTTAACTGCTGCTGGTTTTAAAAAGCAGGCAAACAGGAAACTGCATATTTCTCTTTGAAAATTCACTGTAACAATCAGCCTTGTCTTTTACCCTTCAATCGACGTCTATCACCAGTGACTTAGTGACCTGTATCAATGAAACCTCCTAGGCCCTGTTTTATAACATCCTCATTCAAGGCAAGAAGAGATGCACTTATGCTGCCCCTCAGAAATGTATACTGATGGCAACTTCAACAGTCAAAATTATTACAAAATTCTTACAAATATAGGCACCTTCGCCAGTCATTCCCCACATTCCTTCGCTCGCCACTATTTCTGGTGCACCCATCCTGAGCCACCGCAACTTAAAAGACAATAGCTTGAAGTAACTGAAGGCTGCTAGCAACTTTCCAATCATTGCATGATGGCCATGGTATAAGAACAAGACTGACGCAAGACTAAGCTTGAGGAAGAGGAGGAAAAATGAAAATCCAACCAGAAACATGCTGGTCACCGCCCCAATGTTGCTTGTATTGTACCTAGATGGAAATAGTTACTTGACTACTGCTGTGTGGATCACCCACAGCTGCTGGTAAAGTTCCTTCTGGGTCTATAAGCTTGAGGAAGAGGAGTAAAAATGAAAACCCAACCAGAAACATGCTGGTCACCGCCCCAATGTTGCTTGTATTGTACCTAGATGGAAATAGTTGCTTGACTGCTGCTGTGTGGATCACCCACAGCTGCTGGTAAAGTTCCTTCTGGGTCTTCTAAGGTAGAGAGTCATGACTTTGACCTTTCGGCTATGCCTCACTGCTTTCGTTTCACAGATGTGCTAACTTCCCATGTCATTAGGATCTTGACTAATCATGGCAATTGGTTGTAAACACCTGAAAGTTAACCAGAATCTAATCTTATCCTGTTGGGGAATATTGTCTTAAGACCTGTTACATTTGCTTACACTGTGGAATATCTGTTGAATGATGAAAACCTGTGTTGCAATCTTTTATATTGCATTAGTTTAACCCTGTAAAACTGTGATACTTTGCCTGTCTGAAACACCTAACTGGTCTAATAATGAACTGAATGGCCAATAATTGGGCGGGAGAAAGAAATCAGGTGGGTCTGATGGGCAGTGAACATAAACAGGAGGAGAGAGAATAGAAGAGATAGGAGCAAGAAAAGGAGGAGCAGAGGAAGCCAGGGTCTAGTCACCCAGACACACAGCCAGCCGTGGAGTAAGAAGGAAAGCAAGAGGAAGGTAAAAGCCCAGATCTCTGTCAGTTTGAGGTTTGTTTCTCAGCCATTTGAGATGCCTCTGTTGAACATTTTCTGTTTAAATCTGTACTACTTTTTTTTAAAAGGATTATTTGGTTTGCTGATACCTTGTTTCCTGTGTTCTTTATGTATTTTGGATATTACGCCTCTGTTGAATGTGAAGTTGGTAAAAATCTTTGCCCATTCTTTAGACTGCTGTTTTGTCCTTTGTCTCATAGAAGTTTTTCAGTTTTATGAGGTCCCATTTATTGACTGATGTTCTTAGTGCTGGTACTATTTGTGTTTCAAATCAGAGAAATTAAATCCTCATCACTTAACCACTATATGGAAAATTGATTTTGGAACCTAAGATTTGAAACTTAACCATGGGGCTTTGATGTAACTTACATGTAAGCAGGAGACTTTAAAGGTTTCTTTAAATTGCATTCACTTATTCATTTGTATATACTTGGAATGCTCTTGCCATGGTGTGCATATGGAAGTCAGATGATAACTTACAAGAGTCAGTCATTTCCTTCTACTTGGTGGGCTCAAGGGCTCTGACCCAGGTTGTCAGATTTGGCATCAAGTGCCTATACTAATGAAGTTATCTCACCAGCTCAACATGAGACATTTTTAGGTAAAAAAAGAACATTAATCAATAATTTTACCTCAGAAATTGAGTTACTAAAGATGACACATTGAGTGATGGACAAAGCCATTGTAGAACTACACACCCCACCTTCTATAAAAATATCAAATTATAGAATTTTCAACCAACATAACCAAATTATCTTCCACATAATATTCTTGGCAATTTGTAGATTAAGACTGTGTGATATTCTTCATATTCCTGTTGCCTAATGCAGAGGTCAGTGAGTGAGTAATAGCTGTACATAGTCCAGGACACAATTTATCTTTCCTTTGAATCTTTGCTTAAACACTTTGCTGGTTTTCCATATTCACATAGAAGTAGCCAGGACTAGCTTGCTGGATTGCTCTGAGAGAAATCCTACTTTCAGATAAATGCAGAAAGAAATGCCACTCACTGGTGATATTTATTCAGAAAATTAAAATCAGCATCAAAGGTAAGCATGTTGTGAGATAAACTCACATCTCCGTTGGGTGGTGGATAAACTGATAACTTTCTATAGGCAGCAAATACCAGAAGGACTATTTTACCCTCAAAGGAATTTTAGATTGTATTAGGAGTTCAGAGTAAATACCAAGCCCATCTATCAACCTACTTATTGCTCTTTTTGTGTATTTATCTGACTGTATCTATCGATATGCAGTTCTCCAACTAAGAATTCTTCTCTTAATTTTTTTTTTTATTCAGAATGTGGTAGTGGATGAAACCATCAGCTCACTAAGATGAATTGTCATAGAACAATGAAGAGAAATAAATGGGTTCTTTGCTCTCTTCAACACAAAGAGAACATGAATTTGAACTGTCCTCCTCGCGAATAAGGAGAAATTATTCACTAGAATATTTT
>NC_022017.1:33244744-33245264 GCF_000317375.1 Microtus ochrogaster | reverse complement strand
CTGAAAGAGAGAATGAATGAGCATAGCAGAGACAGTAGGAGTTACTTGGAACTACTATTTGTTCAGTGAAGGCCAGTCCTGATTCTGTCATTTAAAACGGCATCAAAACAAGTTCTTGAAGAAGTAGAGTTGTGAAATCATGCCAGCAAGAGAAGACTGGAACACAGCTAGTGGCCTCCCCACCTTGAAATCATGAGATTGCCAGAGATGTCTAAGAATGGAGGAAAGATTCAGACGCATAGATGTGAGGTGAGCATCAGACAGGCTACGGTGGCACATGAGGTGATACTCACAGAACATATGGTAGGGTATGAGGTGAACTTCAGATGGCTGTGCTGTCATGAGAGGTAAGCATCATATAGTTTATAGTGCTGCAAATGAATTGTAACTCAAAGCCAAGAGACCCACTGGTGCTCAGCCCTCAACACTTATACATCAGAACCAGTGAGGGTTCTAGTTACTTTGACCTATAGAGTCTGGCATAAAATTTAGGAACACAGCTTGGATACTTTTAGACCCA
>NC_022017.1:33236232-33244476 GCF_000317375.1 Microtus ochrogaster | reverse complement strand
AAGGCTAGTAGGAGGATATATTGGATTATACTGCTATCCTGCCTATAAGCCACTGTGGCCTAATGTGCCTCATTTCCTTATCTGTGCAGAAGGAGGACAATGCTTTACTACTGTTGTTTTGAAGAAGAAAATAGTATAAAATGCACAAAAATATGAGTGGAGGGTTATTCAATGCTTCTTTTAAAAATGTGTATTTTGCCAGGCAAAGGTAGTGCAGGCCTTTATTCCCAGCACTTGGGAAGCACAGGCAGATCTCTCTGGAGGTCAGCCTGATCTACAAAGTGAGTTTCAGGTCAGTCAAGGCAGTTACACAAAGAAAACCTTTCTCAAAAACAAAACTAAATAATGGTGATAATAATAATTATTTAATAAGAATATTATTATTATACTTTAATATTAAGACTATATTAATAAACTCTGTCCTCTATAAAGCAATTAATCCTTATACACCATAAACATTTAGTACCATGTAAGAAAATATACAAGAAAACATCGGTAGCTGTTGAAGACTTAAAAGGTTATTAAAATGCAAGCTGCTGAGTGCCAAGTGCAACCCAGATTGGGAACCTATTCTAGGAAAGTATGTTTAAAAAGAAATGAATGAAACTCCTGGTGGAATTTGAATATGTACCACCTTTAAAATTTCAACATGCTATCTCAGCTCATTTTCTGACTTTGACAGTTGCTCTATAGTTGCATAAATGTGTTCATCAAGCATACATCCCTATAAATGTTCCTTGAGAAATATTTTTTATGCCCAGCTGAAATTGTCTAGGATAAGCTTCTTCAGACACTGATGAAAAACATCTCAGCTCATATACGGACATTTACTTGCCGAGGAAAATCAAATATAGAGGCTGTGTGGTTGTACACTGTATGGTTGTACCTGGTGACCAGCACATGGAACTTGATGAGAGATCTTCTTGCTAGAACTGTCTACATACTGAATTCCTCCTCTGTCTCATCCTGACCCTCAACCTTTCATAGTTGGTGATGACTAATAAGAATTTTAGATAGCAAATTATGTGAAATTTCCCCCTCTCTATGCTGTGAATACCATTCGCGAATAAAGAAACTTCCTTGGCCTGTTGATAGAAGAGAATTTAGTTAGGTGAAGAAAACTAAACTGAATGCTGGGAAAAAGAAGGGAGGAGTAAAAGAGAGATGCCATGTAGCCCCACTGGAGATATATGCCTGAACTTTAGCTGGTAAGTCACAGCCACATGGTGACACACAGATTAATAGAAATGAGTTAAATCAATATGTAAGAGCTAGCCAATAAGAAGCTAGAACTAATAGGCCAAGAAGTGTTTCAAATAATATAGTCTCTGAGTGATTGTTTCAGGTCTGAGAAGCTGGGAACCTACAAGCGGCCTCCTCCAACAAGCAAACTATGTCTCAAATGTTTGACTCTAGATAACCACATTTGCAAATTCAAGATCTAAGAAATGCAGTAATAATGTGAATTTTTGGAGTCATTGTGTTTCATATTTCTTATAGGACCATATTGCTCATGAGAGACTAAAAATATCCTATCAACTTCACAAGGAAAATCTCACCAGTGAAAGCATCCACCCCATATGGGAAAAATAAAGCCATATAATAGTGGGGTTACATAGCTACTGCTTAGTGGTTTGGGCGATTCAGATAAAGCTGGGAACAGGTGACAAAGGAAAAATTAGATGTGAACTTAAGCAGCTTCTTTTTGCAATATATTGGGTATAATCACCAATTGTCCCAGTAACATAAAAATAAATTACTAAAAATTAATAAGCAGCCCCTTTAAATGTCAAAAATAGTTATTCATTCAACAAAACATGTGTTTAACATAAAGAGTAAATACCTTGCTTGGAAAAGCCTGAACATGTACCACATTGGACAGAATCACCTGAATTAATTGCTATGAAGATTTTTGACATGACATACTCCTCAAAATTCTTTGGAGTCCATAGTTGGATCTCATCCCTCACCAGTGATCTAATACTACACACTGGAAGGTAAAATAGGAAAAAGGAGCCCCTTCAGAACATGCTTCCAACTCCTTTTTCTGAATTTAATCTACACAAGAGACTAGATTGGCTGTGACCCACTGAGGGATGTCATTAACCTGATCAAAGGGGGAAAAAAACTACCTTCAAGATCTAGTCAATACAAACTTAAAGGATCTGAGATTGTGCATGTGTAAGTCTTCAATATGAGACATAGTGCCTGGCAAAAATATGAAACATTCACCTGGGAAGAACTGAATGATTGGGAAGGGTCCTCTTGGATATGATATTTAATTCTCTGGAAAAGCATCTTCAAACATGATGTAGGGCTAGGGAATTAGCTCAGTGGGTTAAAGCTTATTCCAGAAAGTCCAATGATCTGAACATATATCTGGGAACCACATGACAGGATAGAAAGTCTCCTGAAAGTTGTCTTCTGACTTCCACACATGTGTGCATGAGCACATGAATGTGATTATTTACATAATAAATAAATATACATGAATTTAGAAATTAAAAAGGAAGCATGGTATAGAATTACTAAAGGATAACTCTTAGAAAGTTATCTCCTTTGATAAAACTGTAAGAGCTTCTGGGGAAGATGGGAAGGCAATGCCTGAGTCCTGAGAGCAGTGATAATGCTAACATATACACAACACATTCCCAGAAGACGGTCTAGGTGACCCAGTTTCTTAGAGTAGTTCTAAAGGTACAT
Source organism: Microtus ochrogaster (assembly GCF_000317375.1). Taxonomy (NCBI): domain Eukaryota; kingdom Metazoa; phylum Chordata; class Mammalia; order Rodentia; family Cricetidae; genus Microtus; species Microtus ochrogaster. The sequence goes on along the minus strand of NC_022017.1, from coordinate 33,241,773 downwards.
AATTAACAAAAGCTACAATGAATCAAATACCCCATGTTGGTTTTCCTTGGTTAGTCAAAGTTGATATTAGAGGTGCATACTAAAATTCTGGCTTATACACAGCAATATGAATGATAGCACATGGAAAAATAAAGATCTGTTTAATTGTTAAAGCCTTGGAAATTGAAGTGTGATAATAAGCAGCAAGTCTAAGATGTTGGCTAAAGGGACAAACCACATATTGTTATAGTGAGAGTGAATGAAATAGAGTATGAATTATTACTTGATACAGCATTTCCATCTTATAGTCAACTAATCTATCCATTCCATACCATCTTCAGCCCACTCTCCTGCTAGACCTTTGACATAATCTACCAAAATTGTTAATTGATTTGGGAGTGAAATAAGACCTAAATTATAAGCTATAATTTAAGAGTTTCATATCTCCATATCTCCAACATAAATAATACTATTATCCAGGTGTACCCAATTTTCTATCAGGTTTAATTTATCCTGAAGAAGGGGTTGTTCCTGGACATATTTCTCCAGGAGTCAAGAGTCTGAGTCCTACTCAAAGATAAAATGCTATCTGTGAGCTTTTAGTTCCTTGTTCTTAAAACCTTTAGGGTGAAGGGTTAGACAACTTCCTGACTAAGCCACTGATCTCATTACTAGGTAGCTGCATGTTGTCATATATTTAAAGAAAATGAGAATACCTATAGAATCAAATTTGGTTTATTAATAGCAGAGAATTCCATAAACTCCATAGGTATTTCCTAGTGCCCCATGGCAGCTTCAGGGAAACAGATAGAGAAGAGATCTTGGGTATAAGATATTCAGGCCTTTGAGGATAATACTTTTGGGAATACCCTATGTAATACATCAAGGTCAGAAGAGTTAGACAAAAGAGAATAATTATGGACTGTGGGAAGGAAACAGGCAAATACCCATTGCTATCTCAGAGTCAACACAGTGTTGACAAATGTATAACTTTAAGTATTCTCCTTCTATGTTCCTGGTTGGGCAGAAAAACTTAATGAAATCCCAAAAAGGTCAGGTGTCCAGATGTTTACGAGGCTGTAGATGTGGAAAGTATGAGGTAGATTATTTGTGTTGCCCCATACCTTGGGGGGAGAATAGTCTGCACAGCTGTTTGGATGATGCACATGTAGTCTGAGAAGAACATGCTAATAGAATTTGCCTGCATCATTATTCCTTGATATTCTGTGTCCAAACACTGAGTCTCATAGGGTCCCACAGTCTGGCCTTGACAGCCTGGCAAGGAGGTTTTAAACTTCTGACTCCTTCCAGGTTGAAAAGCTTTGCAGGAAAGAATAAAAATATTAACTTGGTGGTTAGGATAAGAGTGACACCCTCTCAGAATTAAGAAGAAATGGAAGCGGAGAGCCTTAATATGGACCTGGACATAAGTTGTCATCTTATATTATATGATGGCACACATTTGCCCACCCAACCATTTTTGCTAGAGCTATGAATAAATCTGGCCAACAATGCAAGGAAGTTTTAAAGTTATGGTCACTGATTTATTCTTTATATATTTTCAGACAAGGAGGATTTAGTAGACCAAGAAAAGATCAACGTACTCTGTTCCCTTCTCTAAAGCATCATGCATAGTGTGTGTGTGTGTGTGTATCCTCCTAATGCACAAAGTCTCCATATGCTTGAATATTCAGAGCCAGGTCATTTACGGCAGTGTTGGATCTCTTGGAGAATCAAAACAATCAGAGAAAGAGAGGGCACTTGCAGATATGCACACACAGCTGAAGAAATTCACAGTCCTAAACTCTATACCTTAGCATCTGACCTCTGGAATGACAATTTGCAGGCAGAGTTCAGGAAAAGTTAAAGCTGCTTTTGAACAATTCATTTTTGCCATCTTGAAAGCCCCAGGAACAGCATGGAATCCAATACAGGATCTAAAGTTTCTCCATCCATCTGTTGCTAATTAAAAAGAATACCAAGGAACATATGGCCATGGAACGATCAGGAAAGAAAACAATGAATGAACAGGAGTGAACTAAGGACAGATCTAAATCTTACTGTTCTCAGTAAGTAGCTGTCAGATCCTCTAAAAGGAAAAATGGCCTAAACAAACACTACCCAGAGCACACAGGATACATGGTGTTCTTCTCAGTGTTTTCATGATAGCTTTGACAGCCAATACGGACATTTTTCAGGGCTTGCAATAAGAAGGTATTAGTAGTCTTTCTCCAAATAATTACATAGCAGGTATCAGGTGAATATTGCTTCTATTGTTTTATTGTCCACTTTCTTCCTCTTGTGGGGTGGGGTTCTTAAATAGCCTTGAGTTATTTTGCCTCTTTATTAGACATAACTACTTACAGGCCTGGACATCACCTTGATGAGCAAGCCGCATGAAGCTAAGGCCAAATTCCTCACGTGGTTGTTTATTATACTCTAAAATAACTAACAGCACTACCTATACTAATGACAAGATAGTACTGCCTATTACTACAGAAAATTAGCAGTTCTAACAAAGCTAACCAAAAGCATCTTAACAACCCATACATGAGTGTTTATGATTTTTTTTATCTTACTTGGCTAGTTCTTCCCAGTGAAAACTCTACCAAAGACTGTCTATTCAGGATTCTGAGGCTTCCTGTGTGGTTCTGGGTGATCTACTCCTCTTTGTGTTTCTAGGTAATCATTACTATACCAATAAATGAAACTTCCTCTTTCATAGCATTCCATTTGTGTCTCTTCTTTTCTCTAAACTTGCCTGAAGTGCTGTGTGTATTTTTTTAGAATTAGAAGACTTTAAAAGTAACATATTAATAGGCCCTAACACTTCTAATTTAGAAAAAGAGAGTTTGCAACTAAATAAACATTACGTGAAAGACTGGGATACTTATTTTCTGTTTTGTTTATTTATTTCATTTAAAATGCATTAATGCAACGGCAGTGTTTCAACTCTCTCATTAAGGGAGTCTATGTAGCAACTGATACTCTGCATTTCAAGGGAGAAGACAGTGAGGCACACAGATCTTGACCAATAAAGAAATTGCCATATTTGTAGACTTAAAGTACAGAACACAAATATGGATAGCAATTTATGAGCTTGTTCTGCTTAAAAATGCCAAACACAGAAATGTTTTACCAACACTTGTAACCATAGGATATTTTTGTCTCTATCTCATACGTCAAAGCTTCATAAGGACACCTCTTTGCAGACTTTATGAACCATTATCTACCACTGAACACACTAGGATGCAGAACTTATAGTACCTGTTAAACACAGAAAGTTCTTGTAGGGCTAAGAGATAATACAATAGCCTAAATGCTGCATATTAATGTAAGTAGAGATGACAGTTCTGCTAAATCCAGCACTACAATCATCAGCGAATTGGTAAATCCTAGTCACCCTAAATTTCTTACTTGGTTAAGTAGGGGAAATAATATGTTCTTTAATATATTCTTTTCTTTTTGCAGTATATGGGAATTAACAGAGACCCACAACTAAACAATGTGCAGACAGTGAGAGAATTTGGAGCAATCAGTCCTAAGTGGGGTGTTTTCATCAAACCCTTTCCCTCAAGGCTCAGGGATGTAAGAGAAAGAGAAGGCAGAATGATTGTAAGAGCCAGAGGTGACGGGTGACTCTTAGGAAACAGTGTATTACAGATACAATAATTGATACACATATGAACTTACAGAAACTTTGATAGCACACATAAGATTTGCACATGTTCAAGTCAGCCAACTGAATGGAATTGTACACAAGCTCCAAACAATCAAAATGCTGTTTGCAATTAATACTGTCTGAGAAAGAGAAAAGTAAGTTTTTTGAAATGGAGTTTCAGTGATTATATCAAACACACTCCAGGAAAGGTTCGTATGACCAGCAGTAGTTAGTTAAAACAAAACAGACTCCATGTATTTTGTGTGTGTTGTAATTTTTTAAAAGTGGCAGAAGAAAAAAATGACCCTATGCAACAGAGTTCTGGGGAAGTTTTTTTTTTTTTTTTTTTAATTAGGGGAAAAGGAACTTAAGACAGGAGCAGTGGAAGAGAAAAGAGAAGCAGAGAGTGGGGGAAGGAGGGAAAGAGAGAGAGAGAGAGACAGAGAGAGAAAGAGAGAGACAGAGACACAGAGACAGAGAGAGAGAAAGAGATAGAGATAGAGAGGAGGTGGGCATGGTCCTTTGAAAAGGGAACATAGTGAATGTGCCCAGGAGGTGCTCTCAGTGACTGCAGCTGAGGACATATCCTGTCAGAACCCCAAGGGGAGGCCAGTAGAGATGCTGAATACTAACAGTGTGTTTTTATTTTATTCATGTTTTGACTGGTTATGGGTTTTTTTTTTGTTTTTGTTTTTTTTTTTTTCGAGACAGAGTTTCTCTGTGGACCAGGCTGGTATCAAACTCACAGAGATCCGCCTGCCTCTGCCTCCCGAGTGCTGGGATTGAAGGCGTGAGCCACCATCACTCGGCAACTGGTTATGTTTTTGTTTTGGTAATGGGTTCTTTTTTTTGAGAAATAGATAAAGAGCATGAATTACAATAGTTAGGGTAGTAGAGGGAAAGTGGAAGGACTTGCAGGAGAAGACAGATGTGATCAAAACACATTTTATGAGAAATTTTAAAATTCTATTTTTAATTTTATTACCTTATAGTAGAAACCAATAAGAAGGGAGTACAAAAGGAAACATATATGAAATGTATGAGATACAAGGATGCTCAATAAGCCTTCTATTTCTTGTTTCACATACAGTTTCTGTTACGCATGAGCTGTACTGTTTGTTATTACAGATGTTTAGTAAGGGTTACCACATTAGGTTTTTGTGTGTGCGATAAAGATGGAATGGATAAAAACACATATACATCTATTAACTTATAATCAAAAGAGACTAATATTAAATTAATTATATTATAATACTCTCCTGCAACTGGTAAACTATCTACAGAAGGAGGTGATAGTATACAACTGGACCAGATGAAGGAACTCACACACTGACACACTAAGCATCATGGCAAAGCACAGGATCTAAGGACTTATGGTGTGGCTCGAAGTGTCTAACATTATTTCGGACTCACACTGACATTTTTTCATTATCAATTGTGTATCAACTTTGATTCTTCCTAAGTGAGAACCCTGAAGACAGAATACTCAGTTTTATCAAGATCACATAGATTACAATTATGGATATTTAAATTGAGGTACCATGGATACAGAATCCAAGATAGTAATTGCTTTATAAATCCAGTATTTTAATTTTTTCTATTTTTAAGAAATTATGTTTCTATATTTCATCCTGTTTTGCTTTGGATCTTTTGTGTCTGTTTGGATTTTTTTTTTATTGAGAAAATGAAAAAAAAAGTTTCAGCCTCCTCCCAGACTCCCATTTCCATCCCCCTCCTCCCACCCTTCTTCCCCTCCTCCCACTCCTCTCCCCCTCCCTCTCCAGTCCAAAGAACAATCAGGGTTCCCTGCCCTGTGGAAAGTCCAAGGTCCTCCCCCCCCCGTCCATGTCTAGGAAGGTGAACATCCAAACTGGCTAGGCTCCCACAAAGCCAGAACATGA
>NC_022017.1:33229401-33235362 GCF_000317375.1 Microtus ochrogaster | reverse complement strand
ACAGTGTTATTTTTTATTCTTTTTATTCTAATGGTCAAAGAATCTGAGTGACACATAATAACCAACCCTTTCTCACAATAATCTATGTTCACCTTATCTAAAACCAGCTGGCATGTGAAGCTAATACCAATGTCCTCAGTTTATTTCATAGACGTTCTGCTAGTTTTATCGTTTTATCAACTATGTTATCTTAAAGCTGTTGCTTTAGAACAGATAATGCTACTAATATGACTCTTTCAACCTTTTTATCTTCAACATTGGTTTGTTATTTTCTATTCTTTGTTTACTGCATAAAATTTAGAAGTGTTTTTCACCTTCTGTGAATACACATAAATACACATTATCATATATGTTGAGATATTGATTTGGATTCATTGCATGGATAGAATGAGTTTAGAAAACTGATACTTTTATAATGCTGACTGTTTCACTTTAAAGACTAATAGAAGACAATGAGATGGACATAAACACTGATGGAAGACTCCCAGAAATAACTTGTCTTAGATAGATTTTATTCTGTTTGTATGTCTGCATGTAAATAGTTTCATTTTTCTTTTATTACACCTATCCTAGTACTGTGGGAATTGATTTCACCTTAAGTTAAATTATTTTTAATATTGTAGTTTCTATTACATACACATTATTTTGACAATATTTATTCTGTATTTTGAAACCTTACAAGTGAACATTATTTTCTTTTATACTTTGAAGATTGCATATGTGTATGCAATGTACTTTGTTATATCCACCACAGTTCTCTGTTTCCAAATTTCCTAGCCAGTCCCCCAAAGATGTTTTCCTCCTAGCTTTGCATTCCTTTAAGATATTTGTTAAATTATTGAGTTCAATAAGTGCTTCCCGTATGCACATTATTATAAGTCATCCACTGTGACATGGTCCATCTATCGAACCCAGATAAAGTGACTCTTACTCCCTTAGGATCCATGAACTGCCAGTAGATCTCAGCTATCCATGGGGCATTGGTAGCCCTCTGTGCTTTGTGCTACAAACTTTAATTGGCTTGATCTTGTACAGGTCTTGTACATGAATGGCTGCTGCTGTGAATTCATGTGTACCGCAGCCATCTTGTATATGAAGGACTGAATTTCAAAACAGTCTTCCCCACAGATATTCTTCAGCACTTGTTGGTGTTAGGCTACTGTTAGGACCTTGGAGGGAGTATCATGCAGTGAGTGTGGACTGCCTTTCATAGAAAAGTTCAAATGGAGATGTCACAGAGGAATAATGGCGAAGACCCGGGAAGGAACCTCTGAACTAAGGTATGTCATGGAAACTTAGATGTTCTGAATGTTCAAATTTCATTATAGCCAGACAGAAATATGTTGTTAATTTAGTAGCTGTTCCCAAGCCACATTTCATTATGAACTACCTCTAAACTCTAGAGGAAGTAAATGGATGGCCAACTTTATGCCAACATTAAACTTTGTTGTGGTTTCTTCCATAATGCAAGCTCCTCAAAGACAGGGGATAATCCCCGGCTCACTTGTAATCCACAGAGCCTGGGAGAATATTCAGAGAAAACAAGATTGATAAATATTTACCTTCACAAATTGTGCGTTCACTCTCTCATTACCTTCCAGAATTTGCTCCTTTTCTCCAATTACTGTGATCACTTACTCTCTTTTCTGCCAAGCAAATTGGGATGATGTATTTTCCCATGACTCCCCCCTCAGCTGAGGTAGGTTGCACAATATATTACAATGAAATGCAAAAGGTGTATCCATCTTGTCTATCTTTATGAAAGAATGGCCTGAATATTTATTTTCAACTTCTATTTTCCTAAGATTAAGCATCTTCTTTCTTAAAATTCTAATGAACTGCAGATAAATAAAGCAATAAGCCAAGAAAAAAACAATAGGCAAGACTTGGGCTTCACTAATGCATGCACTATGTTTGGACTAATACAAACTAGCATGCCCTCTGAATAAGGAGATCATGAAAATTCATGAGGGGTTCCATATTTTTTTTAACTTTTTTAGAAAAACAATGGATACAGGGTTAGTACATAGCTGAAAAAAACATTCTTATTAAATTACAGTTGTTATTAAAGTTGGATCAAGGTCAAATTTTGCTGACCATCCTGGTGCCATCTTGAATTTAGCGTTCCTTGCCTTTCTGCTAATGTAGATTTCTTGGCACCTTTCACATCTATGTTATAAAGACAGTTAAAAAAAAAAAACAAACAAAACACTACTGTGTCTCGATTAGAAAAACCACTATATTTTTAGATATCTGCACGGCCTGCAAATCTGATTCTTCTACAGGCAATGGTCTTGATAGTGTAGGAATGATTGCAATCACACGTCATGCCATTACTTTTACTCTGACAAAAATTGTGAGTCACTGACATTGTGATGGAGATTTTCCCAAACTGTTCTTTTGACAGTTCAAAGCTACCCCATCAGGTCACAAGTTGATGTTTTGACTACTGGATATGGATTTTCAGATGATAAACCTGAAGACTGAAACCTGGAGACTGATTGTGTGTAAGGGTCAGGTCAAAGGCAACTACTGGCACTCATGCACCACCACTGCAATGAGTTCTTGACTGACGGCAAAACTGCATCAACATGAATAAACAGATCTGTAAGCTCAGTCTCCCACCACTCAAATGAACCAGCTGCTGAAAACAACCTCTTAACAGTATTAAAATTTTGGAACTTTGATTAGTTGGCTACTGTATGGAAGCTTCTGATTTTTTTGTTTGTTTGTTTGTTTGTTTAATGGACTCAGGCAGATGTCTTGCATTTAGAATCCTTGGAAGGAGTAAACGTTACTTAGTATTACAGCAAATATACACCTGCTTCCTCCTAGGACATCTGCATGAGTTAGTCACTACTACCACCATTTCATTTTCCCTCTTTCTACACAAGCCTGGTCACATACTCAATTCGGCTCCCAAATCTTTGACTCAAGATCTCGCTGCAAAAACCTTGACTGTGCATCTGAATTCATCTGCCTCCTTCTTCCTCCTCAGTTCCCAGTTCAAACATCACAATGTATGCATATGTGTGTGTACACACACATGCAAAAGAATTCCCAAATGAATAAGGTGAAGGGTACCATATAATATATGAATAACTGGAGTCTGTTGTTCAAATTACCTGCAGGTGACAACATCCATAATACAAGAGTGTTGCAGACAGGGACTGATAAATGTAATATAAAAGAAAAGTTTACCTGGTCCACAGTCTTATGTCTATTAAGGAAGAAGGATACAGTCACTGCTTCAAACATTGAAAAGACTCTTACAGAAGTGGAATCCATTCTCCCAATATTTTGATGACTGGGCTATCTGCTCAGTACTTTACCTTGCTTTAAGCTTCTTAAAGACTCATCAAACCTCATTCTTTTTGAAAAAATGACACCTACTGCAAAGGATTTCAAGAAACTTTTAGTTGGAAATGGATTTCACTTTTCTACTGCCCAAATAAGGTCCTTGATCTTTCCCATCCTGAACGTCTTTGTGCTTTAGCTGGGTCTCTCCGATGTAAAATGGAACTGTCAGGTTATTGTTGGAGTACCAATCACCAGAGCTGATATAACAAGTGGTTATAGTTTAGTGGAACAGAAATTGTGATGACTAACCATAATTATGAACTTGATTGCAGGTAGGTAAATTAATAAACACATCTATGATGAGATCAGTGAACATACTTCCAGGATAGATATTGAGTAGAGTGAAGAAAGCCCTCCCCTTCAGTGAGCAGCAGCATAGTGCTATTTGCTATCCTGCCTTGATGCTTGTTGGTAAGTTTATGTCTATCCAATTATTGCTTTTCCCATCAGAACTCAGCTACTTTAGTCATCAAATATTAACCAAAAACCATAGAAAATCCAGGTATCCTCCTCTATGCCATAGACTCTTATCATCAGACTGGGGCTGCTATAGCATCCAGTCTCTTAGACTCAAAAGTCAAAGAGTCTCAGCTTTCCCAAAATTTTGACAACCACTGTTGGACTATGAAGTTCCTGTATTATAAGTCAATCTAATAAATTCCTAATTAAAGCCTATATTATAAATCTAATAAATGTAATCTGCATATTCTTCTATAAATTCTATTCTTGTAATGATCCTTGACTAATAAAGTAATTTTGTTTTGTTATTGAAATACTGAAACATAGAACTACAAACCACTCAATGTGGTTTAATATTCCATGACTATGTATCAGGTGCATGCTGTTTCTAAAACTCAAAACACCTTTGTTACCTACTATATTAGTTAATTTTCCAGTTACACTGACAAAAATCTCTAAGAAAACATCTTAAGGGAAACTGAGTTTATTTTGACTCATTGCCTATCCCAATGGGGAAGACTTGAGGGCAGCTAACCACAGGGTATCAGCAGTCAGGAAGAGAGAGATGAAATCTGGTGCTCTATTTTATTAATTTCTACAATCCAGACCATGCTATAGTATCAACCTCATTCAGGATGGGCCTTCCCATCTCAATTAAATGTCTTTAGAAATTTCCCCACTGAAACCTATATTTTGCCCCCTTAAATGACCCTATATCTTACCTAGCTGATAAATAAGATAAACAATTATAAGGGTAGTTGTTTTCTTTATTTTTGTACTTGGGGGAATTTATGATAAAAAGTAGAAGAAAAGCATAACATATTCCAATTTGTTACACTGAGATTTACGCTAAAGTTACAAGCTCAATGGCTTTGATACCCTTTGTTATGTTGACACCAACTCTCATATAATTATTTGCAAATCTCTTTTAGAGACTTAAGTCCTTAGGTTGGATGGATGGCATACTAATATTTTAAATAATAGCAGAGGATGAGCATATTTTACTGGAACAAGAAACAAGTGTTCTTTTATCATGTGTACTCATTATTTATACTGTCTAATTCAATAAGCACATCTCACATTTGTTCCTTACAGCTTTGCATAATATTTTATGTCATAATTATAACTTAATCATAATTCAGGCTTATTAAAAACCGACGAGTCAGAGCTGTCAATGTGGTTAGTTTTCCCGCTAGTTATCAGGCTTTGCTCTCCTTTTACAACAGATTTTAATCTCCTTCCTTAGGGAGAAATCGTGGTCTGTGAACCTGTGGACAAAATATACAGACGTGAAAGCCATTGAATGTGATGCTTCCTCTATGAGTTATAAGGTACAGTTCTTTGACCATATGTTGGGGAGAGGTAGAAAGTGCATGTGTTTGGTGGATCACATTTTGTGAACGTACTTTGCATAGGAAAAAGGAAGGTGGCTGTGGATCTTTATAAAGGCTCCAGGGTTACTCAAGTACAGCATTTTGGTGTGGATTGACCTTTTCTTCCTTTGGGACACTGAGGCATAAATTTACCTTTCATTGTGACTTTTTATCTCTACGCTTACATTATGGTTGCGAACGTACAGTCACAAGCAGAGAAGTTGTGGGGAAGGATGAGGAGAATTTGAACTGGATCAGCTTTTCCAACTGTTGGTTGATGACCTTGGACCAGGGAAGTTATCATTAAACTTCAGAGACCTCTCACAGAAATCAGAGGTCCTAGATGAACTGAAAATATTAATTAATATGTTTGTGGGTTTTAATAGTGTGGATTAAAACAAAACAAAATATATCATCCATTTATTAATTTAATCTGTTTTTGTTCATTCAAATATACCTGTTTAAACCTGGTTCCTACTTCCTAAGACTGGTTCACTAGATACATTACATGGTAAAGAAGCCTACCTAACTCAAATATAAGTTTTTCATGCTCTTCAATGTTCACATTTGACTGGTAGATATTCTGTGAATTCTTTGCTTTTTTCTTATCTTGCTGTATGAAGTGTAATTAATTATACATAATAAACTTAATGTCATATGATTTAATCATGAGAAGAACCAATGTTTGATGGGGTAATTATGATGACCTTAGACATCTGAACATGTATCTGCTGGTATGTTCTATTTTCACAACCTCCATGCCAGTAGT
>NC_022017.1:33215249-33228686 GCF_000317375.1 Microtus ochrogaster | reverse complement strand
CACACACACACACACACACACACACACACACACACACACACACACACCAAAACAAAATAATAGGAATAAAAGTCCTGTGAAATTTATTCTATAATAGTAAACTACTCATGAGCATGACACCTACCCTGGAGTGGTTGATATATTCAGTGTCACGCCACAGGGGAAAACTGATGTTCCTTTTCCCAATAAGAGACAGTTCAGTTGTTAAACTTTACCCTAGTGGCTAGGTTTTCATTCGTTTATTCATTTATACATTCACTTTTAATATAACAAAATAAAAAAAAGTAAAACAAAAATCATCACATTGAGATTGAACAAGACAAAACAACAGAAAAAAAAGAACCCCCCAAGAAAGGTACAAGAATCTGATACCTACTGATTTGCACACATAAATATCCCATAAAAACACTAAACTGGAAGGCATAATTTAAGTGCAGAGGACCTACCTGCTGCAGACCCATGTTTACCCTGTGCATTCTGCTTCAGTCCTGTGAATGATAGGATCTTGGATCATGCTGATTGAGAGAGTCTTGCTTTCCTGATGTCCTTCATCCCCTCTGTTTCTTACAGACTTTCTGCATCCTTTCCTTCAAATTTCCCTGAGCTTTCAGTAGAAGAATTTGATAAACACATCTCATTTAGGGTGAAGTGTTCCAAAGTCTCTCATTCTTCACACACTCTGTCTCTATATTTTTTTCCCAATCAGCTTCAGGTGGAAATTTCTCTGATGATAGCTTAACAAGGCACTGATCTATAGTATAGTATAATATCATTAGGTGTCATTTTATCACTACTTTTGTTTCAGAGCATTATTATTTGATTTTATCCTAGGTCCCTGGACTATCTAGTCTCAGGTACTTGGTTACACAAGCAGTGTCAGCTATGGGCTCCATCTCATAGAATAGGGCTTAAGTCAAATCAGTTTTTGGTTTGTTATTCCCATAAACTTTGTCCCACCATTGTCCTGGCATCCCTAGCAGTATCCTAGGACATCATTGTAGATAGAGGGTTTGCAAATGACTTAGTATCGACTTTACTCCAAATAGAGCCTGCAGAGAACCTTTCCGTACCAAAGACACTAGAACAAAGGAATGAAAGCTCTATATAGGCTTCAGCTGGTAATCTCCACCTTTAATGGGCTGCGCAGGTATTGTCTTCGGCAATCAGGTCTTGCAGTAGTTTGCAGAAGAACAACCTACTTATGGTCTTGGCTACAACTGGTTTGTTTGTGGAATCCCCTTAGACCCTTTGGCCAGCAAATCAATTAGATGTTGTTTTTATTCTCTTTTCATAATCTTCACTAAGATTCACATTACTTGGTGACTGAACGTGTGGGATATTCATAGTTGTCTTTATGTATCCTACAGTAACTGAGAGGGCTGCATAAATTTGATTAGAGTTTCATATGGATGCTAATAAAACTGATTTCCTCATTCTACTTGCAAGAACTCAACCCAAGATCACAGGCATGATCACTCCTTTAAAAATGTGTGATGGTTTTAATTTGGAGAAATCAAAATGACTTTCACCACCGGCTTCAATGTCCCGACTGATCAATGAGTAAGACAATAGCTTCTAAATCATGATATTGTATGGAACTTCGTAGAGGTAACTTTTGTGGAGCGTTTCTTAATATAATTTTATTTTATTACTGTCACCTGTTACCATGTAAGTTAATCTGGGGTTCAATGGATATTTAATTTCAAAACTCATAAGAAAAAAATTATTTGTGGTGAAAATTATTTTACCTGAACTTCTGATATCTCAAAAACTACATTACATAAGAAGCATTTTTAGTATTGCCACTTCCTACACAGTTTTTTTTTTCCGGTCAGTTCTTGGAAAATGAGGGTTAGCAATTGTCAGAGCCAAAACTTTTACACCTTTTTGAATTTTTAAAAAGTATCATAAATGTCTGATTTTTATTTATAGTAGGATGGATTTCGTGGCAGAATCAATGTCATTAGACCTCAGCTTACTGAATACTCAGAGTTATAAATGTGTCCTTCTTTGAAATATTGTTTAACTCTTTTATTAAATTATAACTATTTTTAAAATAAAAATGTAGCAAATATTTAACTACAGAAGCAGATACACCGCTTAGATAAAAGTTCCTCTTTTACCTAACTGCAGGAACTACAAAAGAAGTAGCATGCCTCCTATACATTCCTACTGTGATTATTTTTAAAACCCAGGGTAACATTTGATTTCTATCAGTTCTGATGAAGTTGACTGAGGTTATGTCTCCTGTTATTGTCTTTTTCTGGGTATGACATCTTTTATATTTTCAGTTTGCAAACTGATTCATGTTGAGAGTCATATGGAAATTCTGTGTTCAAATGTTAAAGAAACGCTGGGAAAGAAAAGCAAGAGATGTGATATAGGCCTCATTTGTGACTTCTGGATCCCTTACGTCTGGGATTGATTCTCTTCATTGGGCTTGAAATTTTCCAGCTACTCTATGATCATATGTAAATTCACTTTTTCCTTCTGTATGGCTTATGAGTCACGTTATTTGTATCTGTTTGTGTGTGTGTACATGGAGTACATATAAATGTAATCCCCACTGAGAGTGTTTGATACCCTAGAGTCAGTGTGAAATGTGGTTGGAAACCATGGGTGCTGGGAAGTGAACTCAGGTCCTCAGAGAAAATAGCAGACTTCCTTAACTGCTGAGCTATATGTCCAGTCCTCTCTATAGTTTCTTGACGAGACTGACTAGTTTTCCAAATTTCAAGTCTCTTCCTCTTCTAATTACTCTAATACAGTGGTTCTCTACTGTTGGGTTATAAGCCCCATCTTTGAAGATATTTAAATTATTATGGTACTTTAAATGTGACCGACCCACATCAGCTCATCAGGAGTGGCTTTCTTAGAACAGGTAGCTTTGGTGAAGTAGGTATGGCCTTGTTGGAGGAAGAGTGTTGCTCTTGGGGTGGGCTTTGAGATCTCATATATGTTCAAGCCATTCTCAGTACCTCAAACAACTTCCTTGTGCCTGTGGGTCAAGATGTAGAACTTGGCTCCTTCTCATGCACCATATCTGCCTGCATGCCACCGTGTTGCACCATGATGGCAACAAACTAAATCTCTGAAAATGTAAGCTACCCCACTGAAATGTTTTGCTTTATGACAGTTGTGGTCATGGTATTTCTTCACAGCAATTGAAACTCTACTTAAAACAATTATGACTCATAACAGTAACAAAATTACCATTAAGACATAGCAGTGATAATAATTTTATTTTGGGGGCGTCACCACAACATGAGGAACTGTATTAAAGGGTCGTGGCATTAGTAAGCTTGAAAACCACTGCTCTAAAATCTTTAGTCTGTATTTCTCACACATTCTGCAGGTTTCTATATCACTTAGTAATTAGAAAATATCTTCTTGGAAAATGTCAACCCATACTATTCATTTCCATGATAACTATTTTTTTTTTATTTTGCCAAGAGTTTTTGTTTTTTTTTTTCTTTCTCTATAGGATCACCTAGCAAATGCTGAGCCGATTTCTCAGTCTGAGCCTAGCACAACCCCTCAGTGAAAATCCCTGGAGAAACATAACTTCCCAGATATTCTGCCCTTCTCTCTTGGATTTCCTAACTTCTTATTTTGAGATACTTCTGGACTTATGAATTGCAAATAAAATAGAGGTAGTTTCCATACATCCATATATGCATATGAATCCAGGTGCAATAAAAAAGTTAGTAAAATACAGAAATCCATGCCCTCACTGGTTTATTTTTCTAACAGTAGCCTTTTAGTAAACCAGACTCCTGTCAAGACTGACAGATAATTCACATTTAGACCATGAACCGTATCTACACCAATGTCTAATGACATCTCAGTTTTTTTTTTTTTATGTTTTGTGATTGAAATTTTAAAAAAGTATATTCCAGACATTTTATAAATGAGTTATAAATTTAGGCTTGTTTCTGGGTTTCATATGATTTCTATAGGGTTATGATTTTAAAGAGGTGGGCCTGCATATCATCCAGACTTATCTTGTATATGTTATATCTGATGCCTTTTAAGATGGGAGAGAGATAGGAACTACAGTGATATTTAGTACAACATGAGAGAAGGAGAGAGAAATTTAAATCATACAATGGATAGGATCATGAATCTGATAAGGTAGTTTAATGACAATGCTGATAAACTTGTATCTACTAACAGTTATTAGAATTGAGTCAATAAGTCCATTTCATCCCCTATAGAGTGAGGAAGAAGTGGGGTAAAAATGCATTGAAGCAGGGGTCATTATGACCATGTCAGGGGCTTTTACACCAAACAAACAAATGTGAAAGTAAATTTTGTTCTAAGTAAAATTAGGGTCAGCTGAAGCAATTCTGGAAAGATAAAATAAATCTGGGACAATGATCTTACAAAAAGTAATTAGTTTAAAATAAGTATGTGAATATAGATCAACCTCTGTGGTGCAAAGTCGGAGTGAGAGAGTTTAATACATATTAAACACCATAAACCTGTGTTTAATATGATGGAGAAAAAGCAGATGAAATAGTAAATAATAGGATTAGTAATGTAACAAATGATAGGTATAGATGCATTGATGATAGATGGGTAGGTGGATAGATAGATATATGGTAAACATGTAGATATATACATATATGTGACAGATATATATTTAGATGTGTTATATGTACTTCATTGAGACATAATAGACATATAGATAAATAAAGAGATAGCTGAGTTTGAACACCTAATCCCAAGCTGGTGTTGTTGTTTGGAGAGTTTGTGGAGCTTTAGGAGGTGGAGCCTTGCCGATAAGTTTACCTTATGTGGAATTTACTGGGTAGGTTTGCCCATTTTTCAGCAAGAGCCCCTCTCTGCTTCCTAACAGCCAACACTCTGTCACCAGATCCGCTGTCTCCAGTGCCACAGCTGTAAGCTCTTCCTGTTGCCAAACTTCCCTGGCCCTCAGGATCTGCATCTAAATTTAAATCATGCACAGTAATTTTCTCACAGCACAAATACAGTCACTAAGGTTGAGGTTGAATGCTTTTTAAAAAATTTTATACCGAAGTACCTGAAAAACATTTACAGTATAGTGGTGCATGCCAGGAAACTGAGGAGCTGTACAATAATATCAACTCATTCACACAGACTTGCCTGGACCAAGCACAGCTTGGGAGTTATCTCACTCTGGCTGAATCCAGAAAGGCAAAGAACAAAGATAAAAATAGTACTTAAAAACATTTCTTACTGTAAGGTATTTTCCTATGAACACAATAGAAAGTGTACTTGGTAAATACCATGATGCTTGCTCTGAGATTCAGAGGAAGCACTGGGACTCTTATTCTTCCTTTGTTGAAATACTTTCCAGGTAACCTTTCAAATTTCAGAATGGTTTGCCAATGTTCTAGACAATGAGATTTCATTCTTGTTTGTGAAATTTTCTGCTGTCTGAGGTTTCACATCTAAATTTGTTTTATATTTTATTATTTTTGATTAGCACAAAATGGTGACATCATGACATAGTTAGTCACCCATGTCTGTGGTTTGGGCTCATATTTGCTGCCATTCTCTCCCCATGTTCCCTCTCCTCGGGCTGCTCCCATGTCATATGTGTGGTGTCTAGAGAGCAGATCTACGTAGAACGACAGCTCTAAGTTTGTGGTGTTCAGATTGAATCAAGGAAGTTTATGTTTTGTTTGTATAAGAGTCTTCAACTTATAAAATAATTTTAAAGTATAGGTGTGTGTGTGTGTGTGTGTAAGATGTGAAGAGGAAGAGGGAGAGGGAGAGAGAGAGAGAGAGAGAGAGAGAGAGAGAGAGAGAGAGAGAGAGAGAGAGAATGCATGTGTGTTGTAACTAAGCCTAAACTCTGAATTGAGGAAATACTTTATCATGCTCTTACTCTCCCCACGCTGTTACCACCACTGTTTCCTCATATCACTTGAGTTTTATTTTAGTCTTGCAAAACATTATAAATGAAAGAAAACAGAAAAATTGTTGGGTTATAGCATTAATCATTCAATATATCATCCTGTATTTTAAAACGTTGAACATTTTAAATTACAAAATAAATATGTACTGAAATATATCTTAGATGCTAAGACATTGGCTTCCAGACTTTGTTAAATGCCTTGTAACATTAGTTTGCTTCTTGTATGTCCATCTAATTTTTCTTCTCTCTGTACATTTATTTGCATTCTGATTTACCTCCTTTGATCATTCTGTGTAATTAGAATGATCATGGGCCAAGTTTGTTTAAAGATAACCAGAATCAAATCCTATCGTTGGAGAACTGCTTTTGTTTCGTTTTCTTTGTGTGTGTGTGTGTGTGTGTGTGTGTGTGTGTGTGTCTGTGTCATATTATACTTTAAATATGCAGGGACTAGTCCATGCCACACAGGAGAAATTATGGAAAATACAGACAGACACAGCTAAAAATCATTAAAAAATGAACGGTTCTTTACAACTGTAGAAAAGTAAACATTTTAATTGAGCAGTAATGTATGAACAATTAATAATAATTGAATTCGCAGTGATAGATACTGCTTCTTTTTCCTCTTCTTTGGTCTTCTCTTCCCTTTTTTTGTTTCTTTTATCTCAAACAGGCAGAACCTATGTGTTGAGTAACTCTGGATCCTTAATGGTAGAATTTAGAGAAAATCTATCTACTGGGAAAAAGGACTCTCAAGAGAAAAACCCTCACCATCAATACTTGCCACAGAAAAATGAGACTTTACCTTTTAAGTGAGGACTGCAATTAAGATCATAATATGAACTAGTTGAAGAAAGAAAAAGATTTTGAAATTTAAAAACACAGAAAAGCAAATAAAAACAATAGTGCTATGCTAGCTGAAAGTACACCCAAGATTCCGATGGTCACTCTTTATTTATTGAGCTCTTGTAGGCCAGGCTGGCCTGGAACTCACAGAGATCTACCTGCCTCTGCCTCTCGAGTGCTGTGATTAAAGGCATGCGCCACCACCGCCCTGCCCGATGGTCACTATTATCCATCTACTTTACTTTTGTGCATTGAGAAAGACTCTGTTAAGTGATGAGAAGGTGGTATTTCCTCATTCTGATCTTCCACTATAACCTCTGACATAATACAAACTCATTGAGGATGTGAACGGGCAAGACCAAGGTACAAATTTAAAGGAAGTTGCTCTCGTAATTCCACAGCAAAAAATTAGGAAATATGAAACAGGCTAAAAACTGTTGAGATGGCTTTGGGATGTCAGACTTGGGGTTATTTTAGTTTTACTTAAGCTATTTTATCATCTTTACTAAGTCAAGTATGCTATATTTTAAGTATAGTTTCTTAAGTTTAAATATCTAAACCACGCCAATTTAGCTGGGATTTCTATTGCTGTGAAGAGACACTATGCCCAAGACAATTATTATAAAGGAATGCATTTAATTGAGGTGGTGACTTACACTTTCAAAGGTTCCATTCATTATCATCATGGTGGGGAGCACGGCAGCATACAGGCAGGCATGGTGCTGGGGTAGTAGCTGAGAATCCTACATCTTGGAGTCAAAAGGAATTGACTAAGACACTGGCCAGTATTTTGAGCACAAGAAACCTCAACACCCACCCCCATAGGGACGTACTAACAAAGCCATACCTCCTAATAGTGTCACTTCTATGAGATTATGGGGGCCAGTTACTTTCAAACTACCACACACTCCTACAATTGGGAAGAGAGATTTTTACATATAAAGGAGCATGACAACCTTGTCCATAGCACTTCAGAGGTTTTTTTTTTTTAATTGTTTTCAGTTTAGAGGTTCATAGTAGTTTCTTTAAAAGAATAGAAGTTTCTTCTTAGTTTAATCCTCTTCTCCTCCCCCATCTCCCCTTTCCTCCTCCTCTTCCTTCCCCTCCCTCTCCCTTTCTTTCTCCTCTTCTCTTCTATGCCTCCTCTCTGCCTCTAACTCTTATCTCCAAAAGCTATGTTAACTTAGCCTGTAATCTTCAGCCTTTATGCCTATGATTATTGTCTTCCTTTCTGTGGCCTAAGCTGTATTCACCTCCTTGACCTGCTGCTCTAAACTTTCTCTCTTTCACCGCATAGTAAATTACATAACAGCCCAAATTATACTGGTCATGAGGAACCTATGATTTCACTGCCTATCACAGGGTGGCCAGACAGAAAGTGACCTGACCTACGCCTTTAGAACAAATAAATGAAGCATGACATTATAGAAAAGTTGCTATACAGTGAGTTAAACTGCATTTTAAATTCATCCTGGAAAACGCAAGAAAGATCTGCTTGAACTCACATCTGACCTGATTCCATTGTGTTACCTAATGACCTGTTTTCTTTTCAATATAAGAAGTATAATATGACTCAACAAATAACTCCGGGTGTATTTCCAAAACAATTGAGATCAATATGTCAGAGATACATTTTTATCCATGTTCACTG
The DNA here is from genome assembly GCF_000317375.1 of Microtus ochrogaster. Taxonomy (NCBI): domain Eukaryota; kingdom Metazoa; phylum Chordata; class Mammalia; order Rodentia; family Cricetidae; genus Microtus; species Microtus ochrogaster. Next base: position 33,220,281 of record NC_022017.1, on the reverse strand, counting down.
CCACACTATGCTCAAGAGCTAAGACAGAAAATCAAGTCTATGTCTATTCCTATCTACTAGAAATGAGTAAAATGAAAATCAACCTCCCTATGTCTCTCTATCTCTGTCTTTCTCTATCTGCCTTTCTTTCTCTCTCTCTCTCTCTCTCTCTCTCTCTCTCTCTCTCTCTCTCTCACACACACACACACACACACATGCGTGCACACATGCTCAAATAAAATTTTATCAGAGACCCAGGAATAAACCTGGAGAACATTTTGTTATGTGTAATAAGTCAGGTATAGAAAGAAGAAATACCATACCATCTCACTTTTCTGTGGATTCCAAAAGAGTAAAACACATGAACATAAATAACATGATCACTGAATGGAAGCATGGTGAACAGGAGTTGGGGAGACATGGAACAAACTGTAGGAAAGATGAACCAGCTTGAGATATGATATTTGATATAACTATGGTTAATGAAATATATTTGATATTTTAAAATGCTGAGAGAAGAGATATTTCTCATACAAAAAGTGATAAGCATCTGAGATAATGGATACACTAATTAGCTTAATTTAGCCACTAGTGTACGACTATATCAAAAGATCATGTTGTATGCCAGAAGTGCATTCAATTATTTATCAACTAAAAATAAATATAAAATGAAAATAGTGGGAAAGAAATTATGCCAGGAGAGAGAAATATAAATATCATACTTAAAATTTTTCAGACAAGTGACTTAAGTTTTTAAGACAAGAGGATCAGAAATAAAATGAGCCCTACACTTCTCAAGTACGATTTCTGCTAGTTCTTGAACCAAGCCTCACAAAAGCAATTATCATATAATTTGTTGATTTCAATCCCAAGTGAATGTTTGCCAAACACTCCCCTTCTCAGATCTCATGTGCATTAAATATTTATGCCCAAGCTGTTACATGGAAATCTTGAGTCTATACTTTGCTTTTAGAATTAATTTATTTCTAATTTTTAATGCAATGCAATTAGCTGAATTGCTCTTAGAATATAATCACTTGTTATATATTTGAATAGTTAATCATGGATTTGTGGAAATGTGACTGGATTATAATTATCTACATATCTGTCATGTTCTTTTTGGCTAGAATGGTGTGATTGATTTAGTGTCCGGTCTTATCCCAATGTTGACTAAAATCAAGGAGGAAAATATAGGGCTTTAGAAATGTCCTTTGTGGCCAGCTACATAGGTGTAACAGGTTAATTAACACATCAGAAGGAAGACATATTTTGACACATAACCTTGACTCAGGCTAGCAAGATTGCACAGCTTTGATTTCAAGATGCAAAGAATAGCCACATCAAATGACATAGTGTTTTGGATACTCCTTTACACTTTCCAGATTTTTTTTTTATTTTTTTTAATTTAGATTACATGTTGTAGTGGGCTCACTCAAATTAGTGACTCTTATCTTCTCATTTGAATTATTATTTCTGATTTGTAAATCTAACTTATCACACATTTTTTTCTCCTGAATTTTCACAAAGCATGGTGATAGCACATCTCTTTTACACCTTATGGAATGGAGTTCAAACGAGGTTATCTCTTGGCTGAAAGCTAACAATTTCAGACCTTTATAGGCAGAGCTGCTATTTGGTATCTATTTCCTTTCATTTCTGACCTTATTTTAAAAATGACCCTTTTGTTTCTGACCCTTTGCAAACTCTAATTTTGCTGCACTCAACCAAATGGCCTGTGAGCCTTTTCCCCTTCAGAGTCAGACTTCAAAGCGTCCTTTGACACATTCAAGTTCAATCAGAAGTTTGACCGTGTCCAGGAGCAGGTCTTCAATGAATCTACCTTCTTGATCTCTAAGAAATGCAGGAGGGGACGCTGAATGACAGCGGAGCTTTGTGGTTAAGTCCGGCTTTGTCCTAGAATCACTCTCACATGCTGTTTTTGCTTAATCCCTTGGTTATGCTAACAAGGACATAAAAAAATAAACCTCAAAAAAGAGCATGTCTTAATATCTGAAATAACACATTTGTTGGTGTATCAATCACAGAACTACTAATGAGGAGGCTCAAAAATGGAATTTTTGATTATGATGACAATTTTGTCATTGATGTTGGGTTGTACTTAGGAAATGACTTACCCAGCCACCAAGAAATAAGCACTTCTGATGGGACAGATAGTGAAAGCTATTCCTATTCCATTTCTACATTTTTCTCTATGCTATTTTATAGCCACAAATCCATTTAAATCTTCAAACCTCTTTATCAATAAATATGTCATTTATCAATTTTAAGAATAAAGAAACAAAGATCAAAATGAAGCTGAATTCAGGCACAAGTCCCTGTCAGGCTTGGCGACAGCATTTTTTTGAGAGATTTGAAAAATATGTTACATCTGCAGCCAAGTTGTTTTTGGCATAGAAAGACTCCTCCTGATGTATAATGGCTTCAACAGTGTCCATTTTAATTTGTGTTAAGACGGTAAACTAATATGCCTGTTTCCTAGCCAAACTAAGATAAAGAAAGGCTGACTTCAATGTGCTTTCAATGTTGTGAATAAAAATTGTATGATTGAACTAGAGTATTACAAACCCATTAACAGTACTGTGTCAATAGCTCTTGGGAGAAAGGACAATTGATCAATCTTTATTTTTTAATTTTTCTGAATTATAAAGGAGGGTACCAAGGCTTTCTCTGAATATCATTGGAAAATTAACTTAGAGGTCTTATCATATGGGTTAGAAATACTGTCCTTGGCCTCTAAGTTCCTGGAAGTGGTTTTTTCATTCCATAACTACAAAGAACCATGCAGACCAGTTCTTATTGTGGTGAGATAGATCTCATCGCACCTGCTCTTGCTCCTCTGGAAACAAAGACTGTATGAATATGAAATGCTATTGCAATACATACTAAACAAACTTAAAGTGTTACTCCAAACATGTAAGGCCTATAGCATCCCTCTCCACAGTGGTCTTTACTCATACTCCTTGCCCAATGACACGTTTGGGAGTATATCACTGAGTTTGTTAAAAATATCATCTTTTCATGTTTAGAATCATGATTGTGCTTTTAATTATATATGAATTATTCAAATATTATCATTGTCAGACATAGCCAGGTGATCCTGAAAGAGGCTTACTTGGTAAGTTTGAAATCATTGATCCAGTCACATCTTCTCATATGCTCCAATTAGTCTCCCTTTGCCAAACTAGTATTGTGTTTGCCTTAGTTATTGTTTCTGTTGTTGTAGCAAAACATCATAACTCAACGCAACATGGGAAAGAAATGGTTTATTTCTACTTACAGTTACATAGCACGGCTCATCATGGATGAAAGTTGAAGCAGAAACTCACAGAAGGCAAGAACATAGCGTCAGGGACTGCTTCAGAGGCCATGGTGGAGAACTGTTGGCTGGCTTGCTCCTCCTGGTTTTCTCAGCCTGATTTCTTATAACACCCTGGATCACCATCCCAGGGATGGAACCATATTAATTGAGCTGAGTTTTCATCAACCACCAATCAAGAAAATACTCCACAGTTTTACGCATAGGACTTTCTGGTGGTGGTTCTTTGTCCGTTGAGAATGTTTCTTTATTAATGACTCTTATCTTGGGTCATATTGATGTAGAACCAGCCAGCAGAGCAGTGGATACAGAAATACTGTTTATTTTCTTCCTTCTGCTAAATGATAAGCATGTATGCTGAAGAAGTTTGCTAACCTGAAGCAATGGCCTGGGTAAGTTTAATGTCAGCATTCTTTATCTAAATTCCCGCGACACAAAAGGAAGTAAAGAAATCCAATAGCGCTTGGACTCACACCATTCCTCTGTCAGAGGATTGAAGACTTCAGGAAAAGGCACTTTCCACTCAAGGATACGTTGGGCACAGCCAATTGCTCCACCATGCCTTTTACTCTTTTTCCATACAGATTATCTCGAGGGTCTTGAAAGCTAATGGATAATTTTGGAAACTCTGTTGTCTACCTTTGGTTCTTCATGAGTTTCTCACATCACTACTTGAGATAAACATGAAAACAAACTCCCACGCATCCAACTATGACCTTAGAGTTTATTATTAAACAGATATAATAAACTTGCATTTTTGAAGTTTCTCTATTCTTCACTCATTGCAGGCTAATTAATTTCCCCAGTTTCTTCTTGTGGCCTTTCATACTTTCCAGTGTGAGCATTTCTGACCTTGAGCAGGGAGACAAATACTCGGAGTACTTGCTTTGCCTCTGTGAAATCACCACCCAGTAATTAATGCCTATGACAAGTACATTTGGGAAAATGTTGTTTGAGGCAATATTTGCTTATTTGTCTACTCTGTAGACTTTTAAGACCATGTCTTTTCTCAAAGAGCCTCAGGGCACATGTACAATGAAGAATTTTGCTAATTAGGATGCAGCTGCCACATCAATAAAACATCAGCTGGAGTCAGTAGAAGATGTGTGTGTGTGTGTGTGTGTGTGTGTGTGTGTGTGTGTGTGTTGTGGGGGTTGAAGGTTCCACTGTTTTGTTAAATCAGGATTTTAATAGTTTTTAACTTTCTTTCCTTTAGAGGCTTTTGACATCCCCTGAGATATCTGATTGGGGTTAAGATCATAAATGCCAGGGCCTCTGTGAAAGCAGCACTGGCTCCAGAGAAGCCATGCTTGGTATTATCTGGATATAGCTAAAGATAGGAAGCTGGGTAGCCCAATGAAAAACAGGGAAGATGTTGGTGACTACTTCACATTGCTGTTTCTCCTCTATGAAACCTGGATTTCTCCACAACATCAGGCAAAACCTGTGCTCTCAAGTTCCAGAGAATCAAGACATGTGATCCTAATCAAATCAAAATACCCCTTCTGTAATTCAACCTTTGTAATGCCCTGGGCAAACTATGACTGACTTCTTTACACCATCTTGGGTGGAAGCTGGTTACAATATGCAGTATTTTAGTGTGTGTGTGTGTGTGTGTGTGTGTGTGTGTGTTTGCTGTGTTTCTTAACTCAGGCTGACCTCAACTTCTATGTGTGAAAAATTATACAAAAAAATCATACCAGAAAACTAGTAGCT
>NC_022017.1:33204614-33209478 GCF_000317375.1 Microtus ochrogaster | reverse complement strand
TATAATGCGTACTTTTGTCCTGGGACATCAATAGAATCTGGAAGCAATGGCATCCTATCCTTACTAATGTCACTGTCATCTAATGGCCACATAGAAACTGGTAGAAATAGAAAGGAAAGACACAGAAATCCTTCCATTCACATTATAACCCAAACTGGAATTGGAGATCAAACTTTCAGATTTGAACATTTGGAGGCACTCAGCATTCAAATGCAGCAATACTGGAAACAATACGAAAACTGGACAGCCAGAGATCCAGTCCACGACTTGAAAGAGTTCCTTCTATGAACTCTCTTGCCATTGATTAATTATATAAATACAAAATATTTCTATGTGTAGCCAAGGATAACCTTGAAAATCTAATTTTAAAATAATAATCATTTATTTGCAAATATTATTACATTATTTGTGCTTGGATCATTCAATCCTTATTGCATTTAAAGGCATTCCTTCAGCATTATTTTCTCCAGATAATCCTTTAAAATTATGATGGGATACTAAATTTTGTAAAAATATTTTTTGCATCTATTTAGTGTATTTATGATTATATTTTCATTTATTAATGGATGCTACAAAATTATTTACTTAGCTTTGTGTTTATATCTACTTGAACATGATATTTAGCTCTTTGGAATATGCTATTGAACTGGTTTCATTTGTGTCCAGGACATTGGGCTGTACTCTATTCTTTTTATAATTTAATTATATGACGTGTATTGTTCATAATACTCCCTTCATAAAATCATTTTGGAAGTAATCCATACTTAATTCTTACTAATTTATGAAGGATAGAGGTAGATCTCACTTTAATATTAGGTTAAATTCACAGTGAAGCCATTTGACTGTTATGTTTTGGAAAGTAAAGATCTTTTTGTATGTGGTATGTTTTATACAGATTTATCCGTTATATTTGGATTATAAAATTTTGCCTTCTAATTCTTCAAGTGTTCTCTAATAATTCTTTCTGTTTCTCTGGCCATATATCTCTTGCTTTATTTTTCATTTATGACTATATTTATTTGAATTTAAGTCAATATAGTTTTGTCTCATCTCATTAAAGGTTTACAAATATTCTTTAAATGGATGGAAATAGAAAACATTATCCTGAGGGAGGTAACCCAGACCCAATGGGATGTACTCACTCATAATTGGTTTCTAGCCATAAATAAAGGACATCGAGCCCATAATTCGTGATCCTAGAGAAGCTAAATAAGAAGATGAACCCAAAGAAAAACATATAGCTGTCCTCCTGGATATTGGAAGTAGGCAAGATTGCCGAGCAAAAATTGGGAACTTGGTGGTGGGGTGGGATGAGGGTAAGGGTAGATGGGGAGACAAAAGTGAGAAGGGGAGGGTGGGGAGAGCTTGGGGGAATGTGATGGTTGTGATAAAGGAAGGATGCATATGGGAGCAGGGAAGTATATATCTTAATTAATGGATCCATTCTAGAGTTGGCAAGAGACTTGACTCTAGAGGGGTTCCAAGGTTTGCAGGGTGATGTCTCCAGCTAGTTTTTTTTGGCAGCTGAGGAGAGGGCGCCTGAAATGGCCCTATCCTATAGCCATACTGATGAATATCTTGCATATTAGATGGAATGTTATTTGTATCTTATAAGTCAAGCTGTCCTGTGCTAGTATTCAAGCTTCATGTTTTCTTACAGATTTTCTGTCCAAATTATCTATGCATAGGAGAAGTGGCAAATTAGGCCGACTAATACATTTCTACCACTATCTTTATTACTTTCTGTCAACATGCATTTTATATATTAAAGTGCTGGCTTATGGCTTAGGCCTTTATATGTTTATAATTCTTATATCCAATTGACAACCTGATTCCTTTGCAGTTGTCTGGTGAATGCACCTTCCTTCTCTTGATATGGGAAATATGTAGGTATTAACTATTTAAATAGACTTTTTCCCTTATTGAAACTGTTTTGTTTTTGTGGGAAGCTTAAAGTGATATCCTGCTGCCCTAATCTCTTCAACTAACCCCACCTTCAACAGCTCTACCACCAATCATAGAATCATTTAACTCATGATGGTAAGTGTCACTACAGATATAACCTAAAAGAACAACTAATAAGACACTTAATTCCATTTTTACTGTCAAATGTGCTTGAAAATAGCATTATTATTTATCATTATTTTAAATACACATTTCTGAATCCATTCTGGTGCTACTCTGGGCATGAGAATCTAGTTTTAATTTTTCCTTATCTAGAAGTATTCATGTCCATAAAGTCACTCTCTTAGCATCACAATTTGCCCTGGATTTATTCCAGCGTAAATCATGAATAATGTCTCCAAATAGCATGTCACTTCCTTGGAAGCTCTGGAATTGCCTTTTCCAATGTTCAGTACATTGTCTCATCATTCTGATTTCTAGAGGTCTAGCAACCAACAAGGTTCTCCTGGTCTCCACCAGTCCTTCCCTTGATGCCAGTTAAATCTGCTCAGGGGCTAGACCATGCCTAGACTCAGAATAATCCCACTCCTTACCAAAAGCTTCAGTGTCCTATCACCTTAGCAGTGCATCCAACCAAGGAGAATTCTCCTAAGTCTCCCATCACTTCCATGTCCAATGTTAAGACAGTCTGATCAGTCAGTAACTTTATGTCCACAGGAAATATTACAGTGGGATCTCATTTATGGACACGAAGTTTGTACTACACAGAAATATTTTTTTGAGAAAAAGGGAATATTACACTATAAATCTGTCACATAAAAGTGATTTCCTATTTCTGTCTTCACTTGGATGCATCTGAACAAGAAATATTACCTTTCTTCTATGTACAGTGTTCTCTAACTGTCCTGTTTGTATGTTTAATGACTATATTTAATGACAAATCTAGGGAAGGGATGACAAATGAGATAGCAGTGGGCTAAAGATACTGATAGATATAGAAGGTAACCACAACATACACACACTTGCACACACACACACACACACACACACACACACACACACAAACAAACACTAGCAATGCTAAGATTCATGGCCTTCTCTTACTATTAAAATGAACAACTTGCTTCATCATATTACAACCCTTTACCTGATACTGACCAGGTGTCCTGCTTTTCAGAGTGGAATGGGACTGTCACCTACCTACTCACAAGAAGCATTAAATCAAAAGAGTGACTGATATGTGGATATAACATGCCAGAATATTGAGTGATGCGGAAAGCATTTTAAAAAGCACAAAGAAGAGACGATTTACTGAAAAACCCGAAGATGCATAACAATTCCTAAATCCTGGGTGTGGGATATAGTACTGACAGATAAGGCTAAAAGAGTTACAACTGAGAAGAAAATCAGGATTTCTTTTGCATTCCCATTTTACTTTTCATTTTTATAAATTGTTTACACCAGCCACATATGTTATAAAACTTAGACAATGTCCCATAGAAATTTATTTCTTTTCATATGCCGCCATGCTTGTCCCACTATTTCAGTCCTCTGACTGTGTTATATTAGGAAACTTTACATCGTCACTGGCAATTCTGTTGGTTTCAGCCAGTGTGTTCATATCCCTAGCAATAATTATCAGTATATTGCTCTTTTTAGCTATATGGCTTTTTGTTTTGTAAAAATACCTTTGTGGTGGTGTGTTTTGGAGGTATGGGGATTTATCATATCTGAATATGCTTGTTTCATCAAATTTAGAATTATTTTTGACCACCATATTCTCCAATAGTCTTTTATTCTCTTTTCTGATTCCTTTAGAATTATGTAGTATGGATGATGGACCTTGTCTTTCCTGCAGATCCCTGAGACTTCGTTTCATCTTCTTTCTCTCTGTTGTTGTCCTTATTCATACACATAAGCCCCTTTGTCACCCTCTCTTATTCTTGTGCTCATCAATCCACATGCAGGGGATCTTTCATCTCTACTCTTTTTCGTCTGGAAATGTCTTTAAGTTGTTTACCTTGATTACTTCCTCACATCTTTCTTTTCCTCTCTCTCAGATTTCCTGATTTACTTCTGATTTGTTTCAAAATCTCGTGATGAAATATGTAATTATACTCGTATGGCTGATATCAAATTCTCATAAAATAATTCAACCATCTGATTTGGGGTTGTTTCAGTTTGCTGAGACAGAGACTAGTTCACTTTTCTCAAACTTGTGATCCTCCTTCCTCAGCATCGAGGGTGCAGAGACCCCAGGCATATGCCACCATGCCTGAATCCAGCATTGTTCTCATCCTTGTGTTGACTTTAGTTGTAACAAGTTAGAAACACAAATTATGACAACATTATCCTTAACATACAAGGTATTTTTATTGAATTTTGTACATTTTATCTACAATACTAAAAGATTCATTGTGGGTCTTTTCTGAGCTTTATGGGCTTCTGGTTCAGGGATAAGTTCAATCTTAGATCCTGTGAAGAGTCCTTTGGGAGTTCTGAGTTTATTTGCTACTGCTTCTGTAGCTCCCGTGCCAAGGCTGTGTCTCTAAGTATCTCTCAACCTGTGAGTAGTCAACAGTTCGCACCCAATCCTTAGTGATTTGTGCTGAGAGAGTACTCAAGATCCTGAAGTAAGAGAAACTTCTGTCCTTGGACACACATTTTGACATGGACACACTTTTTGACATCCCCATTAGCCAGCATTAAAAATCTTTTAGTAGGACTGGTTATGTATACCCATCTATAATTTTTTTATCACACAAGTACAAGGCCCAGAGTTCAAAACCCAGAATTATATGAAAAAGCTGGGCATGGTAATGAGCAAGGTGCCCCTTCAAAAAGAAATCAAAGTTGGTTGTCATCTGGTCATCTGAAGATTGTCACTTAAGTTTGCGTCCATAACTCCAGAGATATCCTCATGCAGGTATAATAAATAAAACACACACACACACACACA
>NC_022017.1:33184126-33204199 GCF_000317375.1 Microtus ochrogaster | reverse complement strand
TAATTGACAGAATACAGAATTGTCCCACATCATGGTTGAATAGCATCTCTTTTGTCCACATCTGTAACAGGGTTATTAATGTGTCCCCTTTGTTGTTGGTGTAAGATGTTTCTGTTACTTTCAGGAGGGTTCTTGGTCAATACAGAGACCTGAGACTTAGGTTAAGAGGTTTGGGGACACTTGGTTGAGGGCTGGCAACTGACTTTTTATATTGAATATCACCGCTAGACACGTGGCTCTGCTCTAGTCCTCAACAGATGGAGCTTAAAATATCTCACATTCTTGGTACGTTGTATGATTCATCTCTTGTTTGCCTCTAGGTCATTTCTGGAAATTATCGTTGTGTTTAGCAATGATGCAATGACATAGAACAAACAAAGATGTTTCATACTATGTTCAAACCAGAACACTGAAATGGGGATTTTTTTCTATTTTCTAATAAATTTTTATCTCCAGGAACAAGGAATCAAATTAGAACATAATATTGTGTGATATTTTATATTGATTGTATTGGGAAAGTTATTATAAAGGAAACATGAGTTGGAAAAAATTGTCCTATCTAAAAAGCAGGGGAAAATATAGGAGTAGACTAGAAATTGGAGGAATTGTCTAGTTTCTAAAGGTGCCTGGGTTTTGCAGACCAAAGAAAAATTGAAGTGAGAAAAGCCTTTGCTAAGAACTAAATCAGCACAGGGCTCTCATTGTTGTTGAAGCAGCTTGAGTAGAGGTGGCATGTAGGAGTCTTCTTTTTTCTTTACGTGTGATTAAAATTTTTTTTAATTTCTTTTTTTCTTTTGGCTATGTTCCTTTAAGAATAACACTTGTGAGCTACTCTGGCAAGATACAGATATGTCATTATTGGTAACTCAGTGTCTAAATGCAAAATAATACAGAGACGGGAAATTGAAGCTTCTATTTGAATCTTTTTTACAGTTTCATATGATGATTTCACATTTCACTCTCTGTAATAGAAGAAAACCAGTGAACCAGTGTGTGTGTGTGTGTGTGTGTGTGTGTGTGTGTGTGTGTGTGTGTGTGTTTCATGCACCTGAAAGTGTGGGCACATGTGTGTGAGCTCAAACATTTACATGTTCTCAGAATCAATATGTCTCTTTTCTACCCAGTGTTGGAGATATGAGCACAGGAGCTATGCTCAATGTTTTGCATGGGTACTGAGGATTTGAACTCTTGTCCTCATCCTTGCATAGAAAGTACTCATAACCGCTGAGCCATCTCTACAGCCTTTAAAGAAAATTCTTAATCTGTAGAAAAGCACATTTTCCACAGAGATTCAGAAAATCTTTTCATAGTGAGCTTCGTCTTTAACTTACAATGTGCTTCCCCTTGGATATAAGGGGATATCCTTAACACCTTCAGCAAATAGTCGTCCTGTTAGCTTTAGCATCCTTGCTTCATGTCTAGAGCCAATATATTGGATAATGAAAAATGAGAACTTATGATAGATAAACCACATTTACCACTGAAACCATCTTAAAGGCTCAAAGTGAGTGAGTACTTGCACTAACCAAGTTACAATAGAAAACATTTCAGAATGAAGTTCATGGATCTCCCTTTCCTTTTGACAACCAAATCTTAAAGTCCTCTTGGGTCCCTGTCCTCTTTGTCTGCCTCACCCTTCAGACAGTTAAACTCGTTGTCTTTCCTAAGAATTTTCCTCCATTAAGTCTTTTCTTGTTCTCTTGATTAGCCTGGAAACATGCTCTTTATTGTCTCACTACCATTTCTAGATTAACCCCCCTTCCTTCAGAACAAGCACTTTCCATTCCACATACTGCTATTAGCTCTTCCTTTATAGAAAAACTAAATTAGTGAGCATGACAATTTATGGTATTTTTGAATGATATTCTTGAATTTTTGTTTCCTTGTGTAAAATAACCTTTATAGTCTGTCCTTGTCAAGGGTCTACTTAAATAATCTTACGTAAATAATTAGTCAATCAAAGATAAGCAAATGGAATCCCTCTCCTACTTTATGTAATAAAGTAAAATATCCATGATATGCGTTATTTGGTGGGTAAACCCAGTCAAAGAAGCACCGTTATTTCAGGAAGCCAGTAGTTTTAAAACTAAATTTCTGCTTTTCATTTATTACCAAATTACTATTTATATCCCTGCTTAACACAGGCTATAAATGTAATCCACAGGCCCTCTAACTTTCTCAGTGGGAGTGAAATTTTTCCATTGTGTAGAAAATCTAAGGGGCATAAACCATGCCAGCTACCCACACTCTAGCCTCTGGAGAATTTGGAAAAGAATCTCACTATTAACATCAGCCAGGCTAAGCAGCAGCTTCTCAGTGAAGTCATATTTTTTTGCACGGCAGAACACAGAAGGTGTGCTTAGTGGCCCTGTCCTTCATGAGATGCTAAGCCACATGAAATATTCAAATATTGAAGAAAATAACAGATTGGCCTTGATTTACATCTTGGCCATCCTCCTTGTGAATATTTAATATGAACATAGAGGTCTCGACTCTCTTCAAAGTGTGGCTGCCTAGTCATTATGGCCTTCTAACCTTTGGGACCATGATTTCATTTGCATAGATAAAGGGGCAACAACAAATAAATTCCAAACTTTGCAAACTTAAAGGTTAAGAGCTTGATTTATTTAGCAAGTGACAGTTTGGGGAAAGTGTAAACCCTTTGAGAAATGATTCACAGACTGGAGTTAACATCAGCTTTGCTGTATTTACAGGTGGCTACCAACCTCCCTCCCCGCCCCGATCATACAACCTACATAATCATGGCAATCAGGACACAAACCCATGGACAAGTGTAGTGGAAGAATTTTTTTTAATTAATTACCCCTGTACAGAAAAGGTCATAAATAAGCCATGTATTTATACCTAACTGCAAAGAAGCTGGGGAATACGAATACCACTGTACACACTTGGAGTGATGAACACTTATAGCATTGACCAAACTACAAAACGGTTGTTAATGTACAGAGAAGTTTAATTAATTTGCATGACACCCATAGTAGTGTAATGGAAAATAGCCATCAGTTACTTGAACAGTGATCATAAATAAAATAAGTAATTTTTGCATATACGTGAGTGTGTGTAACTGTGTGATGTTTATGTGTATGTATGCACATGTATGTGAAAGGGTATGCGTTTATGTTTACATGGAAAGGCCAGATGAATAAACAAGTATCCTGCTCTATGGTTCTTGCCCTTTGTTCTTCTACTTTTCAGAAATATTAACTTTTTTATTTTATATCCCAACTACAGTTTCCTTTCCCTCATTTCTTTCCATTCCCTCACCCTCACATTTTTTCTTCCTCTGCTCCATCCACTCCCCTGTTTCTATTCAGAAAGTGACACGCTTCCCCTGGATATCAACAAAACATGGCATATCAAGTTGCAGCAAGATTAAGCACCTCCCCATATATTAAGGCTGGGCAAGGTGACCCAGTATGAGCAATAGGGTTCCAAAAGGCACGAAAAGAGTCAAAGAGTCCCTGTTCCTACTGTTAGGAGTCCTATGAGAAAATCAAGCTACATAACTGTCACATCTATGCAGAGAGCCTACATCAGACCTGTTCGGTCTCCTTGGGGTTGTCTGTTCAGTCTCCATGAGTGCCTTTTTATAAGCCCAAGTGAATTGTGGGTTTACTTGTGATGCCCTTGACCCGTCTGGCTCCTACAGTTCTTCCTCCCTCTTTTCACCAGGATTCCCTGGGCTCAGCCTAATGTTTGATTGTGGGTCTCTGCACCTGTTTCCATCAGTTACTGCATGAAGCCTCTCTGATAACAACTGGGCTAGGCACCAATCTATGAGTATTGCAGAATGCCATTAGGCATCATTACACTGACTTTCTTCCTCCAGCCTTCTGTGGTTCTATCCTAGGTCTCTGGGCCACTGAACCTCTGGGTCCTGATGCTGCAGGTGATGTCAGGGGTGGGTTCACTTTCATGTCATGGGTCGCAGTCTGGATCAGTCATTGGTTGGCCATTTCCACATCTCTGTGCCACCCTTACCCCAGCACATCCCATAGGTAGGACAGACTGTAGATTGAAGATTATGTGACTGGATTATTGTAACAAACTCTCCACTGTAAGACTCACTTGTTCACAGAAGATAGCCAGTTTAGCCTAAGTATTCCCTATGGCTAGGAGTCTTAGCTAGGCTCTTCCTTGTAGATTCCTAGGAGTTTTCCTTAAACTAGGTTTCTACCTGACCCTAAAATACACCGCTTCCCAACCATCTCTTTCAGTACCCTTCCCCAATACCCGATCCCTTAAGTTGCCATCCACACCAATCCCCAGTTCACCCACAAATTGGATCTCCTTTGTTCTTTTGAAGTAAGTGGTGTCACTGACCCAGAACTAAATTGGTGACACACAGCTCCCTATCCCATCTCTGGCTCTCTCTATGCTGAGACAGCAGGCATGTGCAGGAGAATGTGCAGCTTTTACTGGGTTGGTAATCTTTATGCTTGCATGTTAAGCATTTTCTATGTGGAGCCACCTCTCTAGTCCCTGTGTTGAGAATTTCATATGCTTTTTTTTTTTTTTGCAAAATCACAAATGACGGCTTGGGAGAGTAGCAGTATCCACAAATTATGATCCTTGAGATTGGTTAAACACTATAGCACTTGCTATTTTGTGTAATATTATTATGTTAGTAAGAGTATACTGAAAATAAAGATATATTAATCTAAGAGTCATGAACTATACTGTAGCTTGATTTTTCTTGGCTATGAAGTTAGTTTGGGTTAAAAAAAAAACTAGTGATAATAAACATATATTTAGGGTTACTTTTTTTGTTATCTGAAGCACATAGTATTTCCTATTTTATAGCCTTGCTCAAAGAATAGTGTATGCGTACCAAGTACCAGAGCCCACCCTAGCTTTGGTTGCCATGCTATTGATGAACTAACAGGGAGCTATTTAGTTACTTAAACATTTTACTGCACCCCTTATATAGATGGCTATCACCACATTCTGAACATTTCTCAACTTCCTTACAGAGTTCTGGCTATGAGTGTGTTCTGTCCTCAATAAAGCTTTTCTGAATCATCTGGAATTATAATTGTTGTTTCCATGGGACTAACATTAGAAGTGAATGTGTCTCTGACTTTTTTGCCTCATCCTGGCATGCTCTTCCTCCTATTGGGCTGCCTTGTCCACCTTCAACATGAGAGGATTTTCCTTGCCTTAGTATGCCTTGTTTTGCCATATATGGTGGCTCTCTCTTAGAGTCCTGCTTCTTTCTGAAGAGAAGCAGAGGGTCAGTAGATCTCAGGGAGAGGAGAAGAAGGTGGGGGAGCTGGGAGGAAGGGAAGGAGAGGAATCTGGTTAGGATGTACTGTGTGAGAGAAAAAGCTCTCTTAAATAAAAGGCATAGTTAAATTCACATAGATATAAAATGTGAAATGTGAGCTTAAAAATTAAAACTAGACATTAGTCCCCATTTTGGAAGTGATGTCAATAGTCAGTGAAGTACTTTATAAACACTTTGAAATATATCTAAAGGTCATATTCTCTCTCATTACTATTTAAAATAAGAAGCATGCTAAATAATAAAAATGGTATGCTGTTACAAATGACTTCATATGTTTCTGTTGGTTTATCTTTGCATATATTTTCCAAGAAGAAGTGATTCTTGATGCCGCCTATACTGTAAGAGGTCCAAGGCAGCCTCCCCATCCCAGAGCAGAGCCCTCTGTCAGTCCCCCACTCTCAAGCCAGTGTTGCTCTGATGATCAGTTTCTCCATTCATTTCCTGGTATCAGAAAGTCCAGCTTCTGTGAGGTATTCCTTTTTTGGGACTGTTCTACTCTGAAATGCTGAAACACAGTAGTTTCTCATAAAAATCAAAACAGATAGAGCTTGAATTCTTGGCTCTAATTCGTTAATCCCTTATCTTTCAAGAGACTTGCAATGTTTTCCCATCCACAGCCACAAGGCTGCCTTGTTAGGATTAGCCTCATCTTTATCTAACCAGTTGAAATTATTGGGTATGTATATCTAATTTGCAGACTTTTCTTCCCTAATATATAATATTGTTAGTAAAGGAAGAACTTAAGATTATGTAGAACTTAACTGTTTTTGACTCCTAAGTGCCATAGAACATTTAACCCCTTAAGTATTCATTTAATACATTTTGAAATATATTTTTGCAATTATTCTTAGATTATTCATAATCAATGAAGTTTTAGCTATCAATAGGACATGTTAAGCACATCTTTCCCAATGTGTGACAGGGGATTAAAATCAAACTTATTGTTTAGCATCTGTGGTAAGAATGTTATCTTGGGTGACACAAATTGCATTCCAAGAATTGTATATAGCTGCTGAGGTCACTTTTCATACTTTTACTTTCTCTAAAACAAAATTCACCACGTTCCTCCCAATATTTCTTTAATTCACGGAAATCTGTAAACCCATACTCCAAGGTCTCCCATGGGAATAGCATTAGATAGCAAGTTAATTAACTAGTCACATGCTCCTTGCACTGACTAATTGCTTAAAATCAATTAGGCAGCTGAAAAAGCACAGTCCATGTTTTGGATGAAGGAAACGTCAGGGATAGTAACACATGCTATTTTTCTACACATATTACCGACTGTTTTAGAAGATTGGGTTGCATTTTCATTCAAACGATTTTGAGGTTGAAATTTGATTTAATATAAGTAATATTATTTCGTTTATCATTAATATTTACATAAGTGTATTTCAAAAGAGATAAAGTTTTGTCTTTAAATATATTTAAATCTTTTCAAATTTGCAAAATGTATAAAGGTAGAGTTTGTTTTCATTGCGGTTCTCAGGTTGTCTGCCTAACTAAGGATCCCATGATACAGAGGCCACTAAGCAGCAGTGGTATGAGCCACCTGTTGGTTGTCTTTGTGCTTGCCATTCTGTTATCCCTAAAGCACTTTTTTGTGGAAATTTGAATTTCTTGTAAATTATAATGTAATGTTAGTATAAGCCTTCATCAACTAAACATGGTACAAGTTGGAACTACCATTATGTATCATGCATATGACCAGCCTAGGTAAATGGAGTTATCTTTTCTCATCAGATAAAGAATCTAGATTTATGAGAACTGATTCCTTTCAACTATTTAAACTATAAGTAGAAAATATCAGGAATAAATTATTGCCTTCTACTATTTAGCAGAAACAATGACAGGTGACATTTGACATGGAAGGAGTACGTAAGAATAGGATGTTTAGCTCAAAGCAAGCACCTCAGGTGTCATTTATATAAATGTGCATTTTCTTAGAAAGCACCCAGGACTGAGGCGTCAGGGTCACTAAAGTGCCCCGTATTTACCCGAGTGTAGAAGTATACACATGTAATCTCAACAGATGCAAGCACATACAGGCTGGTTGCTGTGAGTTTTTATCATGGACAACATATCAAATTCCAGGCTCCTAGGACTACATAGAGAGACCCTATCTAAAAAAAATTCCTAAATATTTCCATAAAAGTACATTAACAATGTATATTAGACATAAAGAAAAAAACCCTATGAGTCCAAAACATGATTGCCACTATGACAGCCTAGGGAGACAAGAACAATCCAAGCTGTCAAAGGGACTGTGGCTTGATCTGGAGTCATAAAAGGAAGGGATCTTTTTGGCATGGCCCTGTAGTGGTGACTTGTGGTTAAGAAAGTTTATGTTACCCACAAAAGAGTGATGATGAAGATTGTTAGAAAACTGTTTTAGCAATGATTTAGAGCTACAGGGGCATATCAGACTGAAGCAATCAATGGGGTGTACTCTGGAAGTTTCCGTGTTTTGAAGAGGTCCAGGCTCACCTGTACCCTACATCAATCTATTTTTTTTGGGCCACCAACCAGTTCCCAAATCATGACATAGAGACTTATTATTAGTTCTGAATGCTCAGCCTAGCTTAGGCTTGTTTCTGGCTAGCTCTTTTGACTTAAATTAACCTGTTTCACTTTGTCTACCATTTGAACCTGGGCTTTTTTCCCTTTCTTTCTCTATGTCCTACTCTGTGTCTGCTAGCTGGAAGCTGGTTGAGTATTTACCTCTCTCCCTCATTCTCTTTGTTTCTCTCTTCTCCCATTCTTTTTGAGCCTAGCTGTCTCTTTCCATTTATTCTCTCTGCCCACCAGCCCTGCCTATCCCTCTTCTGGCTAGCTATTGGTCTTTCAGCTTTTTATTAGACAAATCAGGTGCCTTAGGCAAGCAAGGTGAAACAGCAATTTATCTTTGCATAATTAAACAAACACAGCATAAACAAATGTTAACACATTCTTACATCATTGAACAAATGCAGCAGAAATGAATGAAATGATTCTTTACAGTTAAAGTAATATTCTACAGATTAAAGAACTATAGCACATCTTTACATAGTTGTGTTAGCATCTTTACATAGTCTCATGCTCCCATCACACCAGTCTCTCTGTCACTTCAGGAGGCTACTGCTCATCCATTCAGATATGTTATAACTAAACACCAAGGAGACACTCAATTCTTCTCTATGTGGCTACTTACCAAAAAGATACTCATTTCTTCTCTGTGACAGGCTCTTATTTGAGGGCCGTTGGTGAATTTTATCTGAGCACTGTATTTTTGGAATGAGGTCCCTTGGTGTTCTGGGAGATAATTGCTTGCTCTGATATTTCCATCATTGATTAACTAAGATCAATCCTAGGAACAATCATCTTGTTCAACTATACTAAAACCAGATGTTAATATTCTGGACATCTCTTTCATCAATGTCCCCTGGACTACTTGCCCCTACTGTCTAGCAGCACATCCTGTTCCCAGATTCCTGCCCTGGCCCCCAAGTTCCATGAAGCTTTCTCCACATCGAAACTGAGGAACTGGGAATCTAGTCTGACATGGGAAAATTGAAATTATACTCATGGGGCACTGAGACAATCAACTGAGTGAAAAGATGCTTCATGCTCTCTGTCCCAGTCAGACTTCCTGTTCGTCTGATTTCCCCAGTACTTCCTTCTGATTACATTTGTTTATTTCTGTGAAATTTAACTTCTTTTTTTTTGGGGGGGGGGTGTTAAGGTGCTTAAGATCTCTGTTGGTGTTCTACCTTTTGCAATATTCTTTACATGAAAGCATCTCTTTACCTAAGTTTAGACTTAGCTTTTTCGCATTCTTGGTCACCATAAACAATTGCTATCTTGTCATGGAAAGTTTCTAATTCAGAGCCAAAAGGGGCTATCTTCCTCAGAAGCCTACATGCTTTTGTAAATGAAGCATAGCTGTAAGACCTCTCTGAGATCAAATAGTAAAGTAATTTTCTAGAGTTTTGCCAATAGAGTGAGATCACTCTCTCCCCCAAATATCCTTCTACTTGTCTAAGAGGGAAGACTTAGGTGCCCTATACATGAAGAAATATACTGTAAAACTTTTCCCAATGGAAAGAACCATATTCTTATTGGGAATGTATTTAAGTCTTTGAATAATTTATAATTTGTGATTATTAGATCCAATTTAAAATGTTAACTTGCTGTTAAGAGCACAGTGTTATAAGGAAATTCATACAAAGAACCCCAAAGCACTATGAAGTTAGACTATAATTTTTCTGGTTATCTGTGAGCACGTTAATTGTTTTATGCAAATCAAAACAACTCGGAGATTCCAACTCACACCTGTAAGAATGGCCAAGATCACAAATACTGATGACAACTTATGCTGGAGAGGTTGTGGGGTAAAGGGAACATTCTTGCATTGCTGGTGGGAGTTCAAGCTGGTACAGGCCCTTTGGACGTCAGTGTGATGATTTCTCAGAAAATTAGGAAACAACCTTCCTCAAGACCTAGCAATATCACTTTTGGTTATATATCCAAAGGATGTTCAATTGTGCCACAAGGACATGTGCTCAACTATGTTCATAGCAGCATTGTTTGTCATAGCCAGAACCTGGTTGTTTGAATGGTAAAAACTCCGGAAGACAATCCTGAGCCTGCACTAAAACCTGTTTAACAATGGCAAAGTCATTGCCATTCCTTAGTTGCTGATTTGACTAATAAAGAGTGTTCTGATAATTGGAATATTGTCACAAAATCCCATGTATGGTGTCAGATATAGATAAATGGCTAAATAATTGAATTTCTACTCTGTCCCTCAATAAGTTTGTCAATCTGCAATGATATAAAGATTATGTAGAGTAAGCATTGTACTTCCATGTATTCTTCTCATTTCATATTGTTTACAAGTACCCTTATTATTGATAATATTTAGATCACCTTTGGGATTCTTATAATTGTATAAAGAATTTCTAAGAGTATAGAAATTCACTAAAAGTCTATTCATTGAACAACTGATTAGAGATAACCCAAAATGAACAATACAAACTTAACTTCTATTATTTGTGATTTCCCCCTTATTTTAGAGTCTTCCTGAGCAAATTAATAATTTCATTACATGTACAGGAAAACATGACAAAGGGTTCAAGTGTTTGAATTTCCCCAGGGTAACTGAAGACTTTCCTACTTCTTACAAAATATATTTCTGTTGGGAGTTAAGAAAAGATCAATTTTAAATGGACTCATGACTGTAGATTAGAACCCCCAACACACAATGGTTCTCAGATCTTGTCTTAACAGAAACAATAAATAAAACAACAACACCAAAGATTTAAAAAGTCTATTAGGAGAAAACAAAGTGAGGTGAGAACCTGTGTTGTAGTACATGGAGTGTTTGCCTGAATCACAAGTGCCCAGATGGCAAGGCATAATTTTCAACATCTTAAGGAAATAAAATAATGTAAACAGAGATATCAATATAAACACTAGCATCCTATAATGGCTTTTTAAAGACATTACTGAAAAATACTATTTCTAAATCCAGGGATTTACGGAAAGACAAGCAATTTGTTTTCTATATACTAACCATTCATTTTGTGTGTCACATATAAGGAATATTAAATTTTTCTACTCAGTATCAAGGTCAACACAGTGAGTGACTTAAAACAATAACTCCTTTTTAGCCCTGAAGATTGACTTAGCTGGACTCAATCTTATGGGGAAGCTAAGAATGGGTGTCTGTGTCTTACTTTCAGTGAAGGTAGGGATAATAGTCTACATTCACTCCATTCAGGAGGAGGGTGGGGTTATTGGAGTTCTCTAGTTGAAGCTGTAGGATAAATCAACTCTTTCTTATTGTGGGCTTGAGATTATCCTAATGTCCAATGGGCTGCTACTATTTCCTGCTATGATTCCTCTCTGCCAGTGATTCACTACATGGTGATTTGCGTCAGTGTACCCAGCAACTAAGTCACACTGTTTGAAGACATATTGCATTATAACTCAACTTCTGATTGACACCTACTTTTGACTTCTGTTGTTACCAAGTAGCAAGTCACACCCATGGGTAAGAGAATACTAGAGGGTGACCACCAGAGCACAGGAATTGCAGGCCATCCTATGATTTTCTTCCAAATAGTTTGGTTATACATTGGTGAAATCTATTTCATTGAAAGCTTAAGCAGAAATAACTGGAGTGTTTAACTTGAAGGAAGGAGAAAAAAAAAGAAGCAAAATTAGTAGTTGTCATGGTGAGAAAAGGAAAAGAAAAAATGAAAGACTGTGCTCAATAGCATTTATTCAGTCTCCCAATGATTAATAGCCTAGAATATATAGGTGTGAGTATGTGTTTAGGTGTGAGATTTTGTATGTGAGTGTGTGTTGTAGTAGGAGGCTGATTGTTCATTCCTGGCTGACCAGACCACAAAATAATCACTCAGAAACTATATTATTTCAATAATGTTTGCTCAGTAACTTAAGCATATTTCTGGCTAACTCTTATATCTTAAACTAACCCATTACTAATAATTCATGTATCACCACATAGCTATGGTTTACCAGCAAGATTTCATCTGGCGTCAGTCTCTGGCCGGACCACATGGCTTCTCCTCATTCTTCCTTCTTTCTCCCAGCATTCAGTTTAGTTTGCCACATCTAGCTCTACTCTGCCCTATCACAGGCCAATGTAGTTTCTTTATTGATTAACCAATAAAGGCAACACATATACAGAAGGACTTCCTACACCAGTGTGTATAATAAATACATAGACTTTTAGGTTGGGAATGGAATCTTAAAATGTCTGATATACCCAAACATTACAAAGATGCTCTTAAAATATGAAACATTAATCTACCTCCTTACTACAATATACAGCATACACGGACATAGTCAATCCTAATACAGTCTTCTGAGCATGACACAACCATCATGATTATGAACACACTGAAGCTGTGGTTGTCTGCATTGGACCTATACTGTACTGGACCAGTTGACAGTCATAGACAATAGAAGGAGTCCCCATGACCTGGGAAACTATTCACTACTGTGGGATATCTGGGGATGTGAAAGTGCTGTCTCCTTATGTTTAGGCACTAGTGTACCTACCTATACCAATGGATAATTCAATTTGACTATCATACAGACAGCCAGGATTAAACTTATTGGGTAGCAAGGAAAGAACCGAAAAGACAAAGACTTAGAAGTGGAAAAGGACACATAGAAAGGGGTGAGGTTGAAGGAATATGAGAGAAATAAGAGAGGCTGGAATGAAAGTAACCGGGATATATTATATATGTATAGAAAATTGTCAAATGAGATTTAACTAATAAAAGTATATTTAATAAAATATTTAAATATTTTTCACTCAAAACTTTGACTCTGTCATTTGTGTGTTTTTGTTTATTAATGTATTTTTATAATTATGAACACTTTCTCCTTCTTTACTTGGCAATCAATGCAGTTTGTCAATCATTGTTTGAAATTTGCTTATCTTTAAGGCTGTATTTTGTATTTCTTGATTTGGGCAGTGAGGATTCCCTGCTGTGACATTGTACTGTGGGTATTGTGGGAACAATAAAAAGATATAAAATGAAGTTTGATGGGAAGGAAGGTAGGTATCTGGGAAGAGTTGAGGGGAAGATATGATCAAAATATAATATAAACATTAAAAACTAAAAAATGATAAAATGTGCTTTTTGATCTGTGTCTTGCATTTTTCCCTTGTACCAAGGCTCTTCTAATTACTTTGTTTGTAAAAGTTGAGAGCTCTGAGACCAGGCTCTCCTGTCATAAACTTTGTACTTTCTGATAAGGGTCCTTACAGATCTGAGAAGAACATTTCTATTTTGTCCAACTCTCCACTTGACACCCCTGCTTCTTCCCAAGAGCCAGTGAGCTCTTAGCTCTTTCTTCTGAGAATTGGTCTGGCATGTGCGGTTCGCCTTTACAATTCACTCCTGCAGCTTTCATGTAAATGTCAAGGAGCACTTCACAGAGCTCCAGGAGACCTGGTGCAGACACTTGCAGAGGAAGATGAGAAAAGTAAACTGAACCAGTGTCTTCTGCAATGACCTTGTCTCAGAAAAAGTAAAGATGTCAAATGTTCCGCCATCACATTAGGGTTTTCAGGACTATACCTTTTCATGGGACCAACCCTTACAAGTCAATATATCTTTAAATAATCAATTTTTTCTTTACAGAAGGAAATAACTATTGACCGATTTTCTCCCATGTGTAAGTTATATTTAATGATGATTTATGTAACTTTTAGCTATAAGACATAAGCATAATTTATTTTCATGTTTGTAATGTACATATATTGGTAAATTATCATGTACTCTTTGAGATCATCGGGAAGCTAGCTCTAGAGCTGAGTTTTCCCTTAACCCATGGGAATGGGATAGTCTCTTCTTTTACTAAAAAAGGGGAGGGGGAGAATGCCCAGACAGCATGAAAGTAAAAGCAGTGTGCCTTTGTGAACAGATGAAAGACATACTATCTCTAACAGATGTTACCATTGTTTATTCCATGGTATAAAAACGTCTGTGGTGGGAAAAAGAAGCTAGAAGCAAAGCCATGGGGAATTCTTGCCTTGAAGAAGAAGATTAATCAGAAACTTTAGTTACTGGCTTTAAGTTTGTTCTACTTAATTACTACCAGAAGTTTAGAGAGACCAATTTTTTGATGTTTTGCTATTAAATCTATTTTTCTGTCTGTCTGTCTAACTCCAATCTATAATATTAATTATATACCTATAATCTATGATCATTTATCAATTTATCATCTAAGTATGTATGTATGCATGTATGTATTTAGCAACCTACCTATATACTTGCTATTTATTCTTTTACTTTGGCTTTATATATGCTAAATAAACACACTCATCTCCAAAACAAACCATAGCTATTGTACAGCATTCACTGGATCTTATAGCACTATGTTTCTTAAATGGAATAACTTTTACTCAACGATACAAGACAGGTATCCGACACCAAGCTTTCTACTTTGATCACCTGTGATTTCTCCATAGGCTTAAAGAAATTAATTTATATATGTCCATGTTAAATAAAAGTTATGATAATATTGGTATTCGTTTATCATAACTGTACTATTGTGATTATTCTTCTATATACTTTCGGCTCCAGAAGAAAATTACTAGGCTATTGAGCACATCCACTTCAACTTTAACAAATTCTGTAGAATTGCACTTCAAAGTGCTTGTAGCAACCACTATGTTAATGAACAATAAGAACAAGTTGCCACTTTCCTGATTTCTTATTAATATTTGATACTTGAGGTCAATTCAGTCTGAACTTAGTACATTCTACATACCAATGACTCTTCAATTTTTTTCAGAAATAATAGAAAATAAAAGAGATTTGTAGAAATATTGGTTCACTGTATTTTAATTCACTGACACAATGGTATGGTCAAGAAGATGGTAAGTGTTAAGTTGAAAATAAGGCAGGGGAAAGCCATTGGAAGAAGCAACGTGATGTTGAGGGTGTGCTTTTAGAACAAACTGGAAGTTCTCACTGAAGAGACACACAGACAAGGATGTGCTGACCTCTGGAGGACACAAGAGGTCATAATTCGGTTACCTGGAAATAAGCATGTATACACTGGAAAAGACAAATTAACTGGAAAGCATTTGCCTTGGATGTTTGTTTCTGAGATTGCAAGACACTCATGTGGTAGGGAGTCAGATCAGTGGTTCCTAGAAAACAGAAAGAGTAACAAAGAGACACACTGAGGTTTTGGAGATCACTTGAAGGTTTTTTTGTTTTGTTTTGTTTTGTTTTAGTTTTTATTTAAGCAGTCTGAAGTTCTTATGCAGGGCTATTAAACACAGTATTGTCTTATTTGGGTTTAAGAGAATACCTGTGACTGACAAAACAGGGTAAATTTAGGGGTGTAGAAGTGGGGTAATAATGCCAGTTAGGAAAGTTATTTGAACTAATAAGAAGGGTGATGGATGAGTTACATCAACAGTGAATATGGTGAAAAACGAGTGGATAGTCAGGATATTTTAATTTACATAATTGGCATCTTCTTGATCGCTTCTTTGACTATAATGGAAGTTGTTTGTCTTTGAATTAGTTTAACATTATCTGCAATCCACTAATAATTTTGTGCTTATTATATAAATAATATGTATTTATATCAATATCTTATTCATTATATGCATCTCAATACTACCCTCCAGAGAAATAACTTTGGTTTTATTTGTGAAATATGTGGCTTTGTAGTATTTTCTCTCTCAATGCAGTGCTTATTAAAATTATCTTCTATACTATAATTTGTAGTTCTGTCCTCTTCTAAGCAATGATTTGCCTTGCTTTCTCTCCTTTCAACCTCTCTTTCTCCTCTTCTCTCCCTTTCCTGCAGGAACATTGCCCAATGCTGGAGGGGACTTGCTAAAACCAAAATAAAAAACAAATGCTACGAATTAAAAAAACTAGAATTTCACACTGCAGGAGTACAGACCAATTAAAAACCACACCAGCAGTGAAGGCACAGAAGGGAGACCATGCATTGCCCAATGGTGAATGTTAAGAAGGAAGTGACTGGGTAGAACAAGGTGTTGGCAAGTGTTTGTTCAGGTTCACTAATATTATAATCAAGGAAGACTTTTCATATTGACTTGGAAACATTGTGGAGGAAAATAAAAAGTAGATGGTCAGTCAGTCTAAAAACTTGGTTTGTCAAATATTAGGAAGAGTGGCGTAGTGATGACTCCTAATTTGCTGGAGGTCCTGTTTTACTTGATTTAACAGAATGGGTCAGCTTTGATCAAAATAAGAGTAGGGAATATGGGAATGCAACTCCCTGGGTAAAGCGCTATACAAGCATGAGGGCTTGAATTTGGAGCCTCAGCCCCTGTGTAATGTCAGGTGTGGTGGCACCCACCTGTAAATCCCAGCACTGGGAAGACAGAGATAGAAGGATCACTGGGCTTCCCAGAGAGTCAGGGTGGGCAAAAAAAGTGAACACCAGGCCACTGAAAATCCTATCTCAAAATGTAGGTTGGAGAGTGATTGAAGACACATCTTGCCTGTACAACTGTACACACACATTTACACACACACACACCACACACATACACATATCATCTTCAGCTACACACACAAACACACATTGATACACAAACAAATAATAATAATATGGTAATACACATAGAATGAGAATGTGACCATTTGGCTATTGTTTAGGTGGAGTTTGTGTGTATGATCTAGGTTTACTGACTGTGTCTTTTATATACATTTTCTGGTGTTATTATTACCCTCAACACAGCCTTTGTTTAGGCTAGACAGTGGTGTATAAGGGGAAAATTGAAAAATATTGGTATGATAAAGATAGAAAAAGGCAAGGAAGAAAAGCAGTAGTGAGAAATTATACATATTTCTGGCACACCAGAGAGCACTGAACAAAGAAGTTCAGGAACAGGAAAACCATCAGCCAAGACTTGAAAGGACCTTTGACTATTGAAGCCTTGTAGCAGCTGTTCTTAAGCAAGGGTTCTTAAGCACCTCCCCAGTAACCACGTCACACAGACACATACACACAAAGACAGACAGACAGACACAGAGAGAGAGAGAGAGAGAGAGAGAGAGAGAGAGAGAGAGAGAGAGAGAGAGGAGGGAGAGAGAGAGAGAGAGAAAGTATAATTTTAAAAAGAAGGCTTTAAAATATTCAATAATGAAAGCAGTTTTCTATCCCACTATTATTGAACTTTCTGATTTATTTTACCAGCTAAAATGCACCAGAAGATATTCAGCGATACTAGTAAAAGATGCTCTCTTAATCACCCTCTTTTCTCTTTGCTGTAACAGGTCCTGATTCTCCTGATTCAGCTTCCGAACCAAGGTAAGATCCTCAGCAACTCTGCAGTAGATGTTGAGCATTGTTAAGATGTTTGTTCTGTTTTATGACCTCAAAATGAAGCCACTAGAAAATACTACAGGGAGAGAAATGACTTCCTATGCAAAATCAATCTTCAGTGCCACAGGTAGGTTGAGCATCATTACCCAGATTTAGAGATGAGGAAATTTAGACTTTGTGCAGTTTAAGAACACAGTATATATCTAGTTAATAGTTGAAGAACTATCCCATAAGGACTATTTGTCGAACTATATTGTGCAGCATTTGCAAGAAATTTTTATTATATAAGTGGTTTACATTTCTAGATCCTAAAATCATTTTTATGTAAAAGAAAATGTCAACCAATAATTCATATTTTCTAGACTGGTCTATATCATCAAACAGTAAGCAACCCCTCTTTATTGCAAATCGATTCTCCTGGAATGTTATCTCTTACACTTCATTTAACGGCAATTAAATTTTTCATAGGTTTGCATTAAATAATGTATTAATGAACAGCACATTATAAATGTTCTCACATTATGATATGCAATTAAAATGTCCCAGAGAGTCTTGTGCTAATGATAATGACTAAATTACTGACACCTTTATAATTGCTCCATATTTAAAATACTGGGGCCTGGTATGGAGATTTAGTTTGGTCAATATTAACTTCAGCTGTCACAAAATGCTAAATGCTTCATGAATAAGCACTTTTCAGCTGATTTCAAAATATATTTCAAACACCTGCTTCTAAATCAAAATAGAAACTTCTCTTCAAAAGAAAATAGTAAAAGGTGCAAGCATATTAATTGAGGCCACAATCCATCTTCATCGGTTATTTTCTAACCTTGGTCTTTGTTGAGTTAAATAATCTTAGCTAGTACACAGTGGTCATTTTTGGAAGCTGCATTTAAAAATTGACCATTTCTTGTCTCTAAAGTATTCTCACCCACCAAGCTAAACTGCAAAAGTATGCACTCAATAATGATATTAGTACCAAATTTTGCATGATACTATTTTCCCCTTAAAAGTGCTTTTCATATGAGCCCTCAGTAACATGTTATGTTAGTGAATCCTGGGGTGTAGTTCACTGCACAACACATACTTTCTATTTGCAAGACCTCCACAAAACACAGTTGAACACAGAACTGCTAAATACATTTCATATTATATAGGTTAATCGGTAATATTTTGAAAACTTGGATATTGAGGCTTGGGCTCATTAAATTCAAAAGCGCAAACTCTAGTTTAGGACATTGCATAGCAGAATGAAATTCTCACCAAGTAGAATAAATTACTGAGTCAAGAACATGTAATAAAGGGAAGCATTCTGTAGTGTCTGGGTAAATTATTTAGCACTAAAACACCTTTACAAAGCTTTCAGTGCTAGGAGATAGGGACTATAGATAGAACAATCAAGATTAACATGTATTATTTTACTGGAATATTGAAAACATTAACATTCATAATCATTATTTAAACCTCATGAAACCTAAACATTTCTGTACGGGAAAGAACACCACAATCATTTCAAGGAGAGGGACAGATTATAGAGTAGGGAAAAATCTTTACCAGATGTACATCTGACTGAGAATTTCTTTTCATACTATACAAAGATTAATAACAGTAACAATAATAATCAAATTAGAAAATAAGGCATGAAACTAAACTGAGTCTCAAAAGGTGATATACAAATGATTGAGAAACATTTTGAAAACTGTTCAACATCATTAACTTTCAGGAACATACAAATTAAAATTGCTTTCAAGTTTTATCTTACACTAGTCAGAATTGGCTAAGATCAAAAGAACCAATGTTGGAATAGATATGGGGAATGGGGCACACTTATTTACTGTTGGCAGGCTTCAAACTGGTGTAGTCACTATGTAAAATCAGCATGGAGTTTCCTCAAAGACCCGGTTCCCCACTATTGGTAAAATGCACAAAGCTTTTATATACTACTATAGAGCTACCTATTCATCCAAGTTTGTTGCTTTTCTACTTATGGTAGCCAGGATATGGAAACATATGAAAACAGTGCTACAGTTTCTTTTATTAATTCACAACAGTCCTGTTGTGTAAAAGACCTGTGTAAGACAGAAGTTGAGCACGGAAAAGGGAAGTGGAGATGAAATGCCACCTCTCCCTAAGAAGGTGTTGGTAATTGAGAGCTGCTTGGGAAAGGGACAATTATTCTTCTTAAAGTCACAGGTAGGTCAACTATGCTATCAGCACATGGAAGACCGAATATTCAAGAGTAGATAGGTAGCACAAACAGTATTGATGGATTTTCTAAAGTGATGAGGAGACAAATTTGGGTGAGTACGAAATAGAAGAAGATCTGAGAGAATTGGGCAAAAGGGATGAATATCCCCAAGACACAGTGAATTAAACTCCCAAAGAGATAATAAAAGTTAAAGCAATATTGACATGTAGAAGGGGCAGTTTTCAAATTAAAACTGGAATCTTTTTCTACTTGGGTTTCATGTAACAAGCTGTCCCCACACAAGGAAAGCCTATGCGATCAAAGCAGATAAGGTGGGTTCTATGTATATACCCTAGAAAGTCCCTGGATGTCCTGGTTCAGCATTTTGTGTCTTTTCCCTCAGCTCACAGGAGAGTTTTCCCTTTCTAAGTAAGCTGTCTGTAGATGAACTTGTAGCCATGTGCCAAGTGTTAGCCTTTGTACAGGGATAGTGAGCATGGAATAGGACATATGCTGAACTCTGTCCAGCATTGCAATGCACGTCTTCTCATTTTCTTTATCACTTCCCAGGTAGTGGTTTTGACCCTATTTCATGTTCTGGCTTTGTGGGAGCCTAGCCAGTTTGGATGTTCGCCTTCCTAGACATGGACGGAGAGGGGAGGACCTTGGACTTTCCACAGGGCAGGGAACCCTGACTGCTCTTTGGACTGGACAGGGAGGGTTAGAGGAG
>NC_022017.1:33176709-33184026 GCF_000317375.1 Microtus ochrogaster | reverse complement strand
CCAAGTTTGTTGCTTTTCTACTTATGGTAGCCAGGATATGGAAACATATGAAAACAGTGCTACAGTTTCTTTTATTAATTCACAACAGTCCTGTTAATATATGTAGGCTTGTGAGAGGAAAACGATGAAGCCCTTAAAATAAAAGAGATGGGTGTGGCACAAAAAAAAACAAGCCTCATTTTAAGACAGTAACTCAAAAAGCCACTTGTTAGTGTTCATCTCTATCTTTCCTGATGCTTCTGAGATTTACAGCTTGACCTCCCTGTTCTTCTCAAACTCTTAATAAAATTGTACTTAATCTTTCTTCTGAGAAAATTTTCAAATTCTTTTATTAATGCGACAAAGAACCCAAAAGGGAGTCTGGAGCAACCAAAAACACTTAATTTTACCTGGGAGACTATTTAAGGTAACTTGGGGAATGTAATTTTTACTGGAGAGGTAAAATGAAGTCTCAAAAAAAGTAGGTCTATATCATCAAATAACACAAGGAGTCTTTGTTGTCAAATATTATTTAAAGATGTGTTACATTCATTTATATGGGCAGATTATTTGTTTAATGATACAAAGATGGGTGGCATTCTTTTATAATATGTTTGTTTAACTTTGTGAAGCTGTGTTACTTTGCCTGTCTTAAACACCTGACTGGTTTAATAAAGAGGAGAACAGCCAATAGCGATGCAGAGGAGAAGATAGGCAGGGCTGGCAGGCATAGAGGATAAATAGGAGGAGAAGTCAGGGAAGAGAAGAAATAGGATCAAGGAGCAAGAAAAAGAGGAGAGAGGACATCAGGGGCCAGGCATGCAGCTACTCAGAAAGACATGAAATAAGATGAATTTTTTTTTTTAAAAGGGTATATAGAAGGGTAAAAGTCCAGAGGCAAACAACAGATGAGGTAATTAATTTAAGAAAAGCTGGCTAGAAATTAGCCAAATTAAGACCAGGCATTTATAAGAAATAATAAGTCACTCTGTGTTTATTTTGGAGCTGGGTGGTGCCTCCCCCAAAGAGCCAAAGAGTAAAAACAAACACAGATCTTGCATTGGACTTCAAAATGGTTTCAGAAAACATCTATCATCTACTGTACAGTATATGTGTGTGTAACGGCATTCTGCTATAACAGCCAACACCAAAGACCACCAGTTTAAACAAATTCAAAAGGTTCTAGCTGGACATGAAGGCTAACGTCTGTGATCCCATAATTCAGGGGCAGGCAGAATCAGAAGCAATGTGCTTGAGACTAGTTTTGCCTACTATGTAAATTCTAGGTGAGGGTTTCAGAGCAAGATCATGTCTCAAAACCAAACAAAAAAAAAATACGCAGTGCTTCCCAAAAGAAAAATAAATTTTAATTTTAAACTTCTGACAATGTTATAGGAATCTGTTTGCACCTTTGTTTCTGGGCCTGCGGAGATGTAGCCTGTAATGATGTAAGCCTGTGGCAGGGTAAGTTGCTTTCTTTAGATAGTGAAAGAGAAGGAGAGAGGAGGTAGAAGGAAGATTAGGAGGAAAAGCCAGGATCTCCAAGTCCTCTTCATAGACCTATTCATAGACCTCAGTGACCTATTTACTTTAAATTGGACCCTATCTCCTAAGGATGTCTCTACCCCACAATAGCACCACTGGAAACCAAATAATCAATATCTTTTCTATGTTAAAACTAAATATCTAAACTAGAGTAAAAGCATCTAAAGTAGTGATTTAAAACAATGTCAGTCTCTTTTTCAGCCTTGCAGGGAAGCATCCTCTTAGCTTCTGACATAATCTGTGGTGTTCAGAAAGATGGATTTTGGATCTTTTAAAGGAATACATATTGTATCCAAGGGTAGATGCTGACTCTGGATCTTAACTTAGGGTCATGAAATGTAACCACTGATAGTAGACTCCTATATTCCCTTAGGACAAGCTGATGCTTTGGGGTTTTCATCAGTAAACATTCCAAGGTATGCTTTGAGACCTTTGACTTCAGAAACTATAGCATCAAAAGTGAGTTAGTAGCACTCTTCCTAACTTCTATTTTAGGTTCTGGTGTTCAATTTCTAAGTTGTGTCCATATTCCCAGGAAGATAAATTGTACTTCCTTGTTGACAACAGGCATATAGTATAGTATAAGACATATTTGAAGGTAGGGCTCTTTTTAATTATGTATACATACATGTATAGGTGAGTATGGGATGTATAGGTGAGTATGGGTACCCCCGAAGACTAGAAAAGGGTGTCAGATGTCCTGTAGCTGAAAATACAGGTGACAGTGAAATACTCCTTGCACCACAAGTCTTTCAATGTCTGGTTTGAACATATTGCAGAGGTATAATGTGGTGTTCAGACTCTGACTTTTTTCCACAATTAATGTGAATGTAAAAGCAAATCCTATTTATTTACCTTAATTTACATACCTAAAATATAATCTAGAACTCAGTAAATATTCCTTAAATGAATAGATACTGGATAAGTCCATATGAGACACATTTCTAACATATATATGTGTGTTTATCAAAGCAGACATAGTGAATCATTAGCAAACATTTTTGCTGGGCATCACACTGCTGTGAGCTCTGAGAAGACTCTCAACAAATGTTTGCATTTGTTTTGTTTGACTGATTGATTCCTTTGCCTGTTTGTTTGTTTGTTTTGAAAAGGTCTCATTCTGTGACTCCAAATTGCCTGGAAGTTACTATGGATACCCATATTGAGGTTAATCCCTGTAGTTTTCCTGCCTCAGCCTCCTTACTGTTGGGTCTGTAGGCCAAAGCTACAACACTAAGATTGTGTTACATGTGTATGTACTATTCAAAGGTAGCAGACCTGTGAGTTCAGGTGAAAGAACATAAAATAAAGATGGACCAATGATGAAAATGCCAATAACAGCAGATATTCACTTAGCAATTACTATATGTCAGACACTGTTCAAAACTCCTTTTTTTGTCTTTCCTTTTTAAAAGTTCAAAAAAGAAAGACACTTTGGAGAGATTTTTTTTTTTTTTTTAGAGTATGAGTACTAAATTGCTCAGATTGATATTGCCTAGGAGATAAGTGAAGCTATAATTTAGGGGTACATGAATGGGTGTGTGATGATGGCATTTCTAGAGATGATAAAGTCATGAGATCTCTAATGTGAGTGGGTTAATGCCTTGATGGATTCTTGTAGTGAGAGAATTACTGTGAAGTAAAAAAAGGAAAAGGTTGGATTTTGTTGGAGGAAGTCATTTATTAGAGGTGTGTTTTTAGGAATATATCTTTCCCAGAATTCTTTTTGTAGCATGCTTTCTGCATCTCCTGGACACTATGAAGCAAAGCCACATTCTCTCCTCCACTATGAACTCATGACTCTGTAATTCTGAGACAAAAGAACCCCCAGTCACACATACACTATTTCTCTCAGGTAATTGTTTTCAGTAACACAAATCACAGATATGAGATTGTCTCTGCTTTCCTTGGTGTCACAGTCGTGTCCAGTTCTTTAGGACAGAGTGAAATAGGAACTGAGAAATGGGTAAATGTTGAAAGAAGTTTCTGTATCACCTGGTTCTGCAGCCATTCAGCCCCAAAGAAATACACAGAGGTCTACATTAATTCTAAACTGGTTGGCCTATTTGCTCAGGCTTCTTATTAACTCTTATATCCTACATTAACCCATAATTCTTGTCTGTGTCAGCCATGTGGCTTGGTTCTCACTCTCATCTTGCTTCCTCTCCCTCTGGTTACAACTATAGACTCAGCCTTTCCTCTTCCCAGAATTCTCCTGGTCTGGTTGCCCCCACCCCCCTCTACTTCCTGCCTGACTAATCACCAATCAGCATTTTATGAAACAAGGACAACAGACAAATATTTACAGGGTACAAGACCATTGTCCCACAGCAGGCGAATAATTAAACAGCCGTGAGTGTATTAGAAGGAAAGCATGACCATTGAGCTCCAAGTTAAAGCGAAAAAAATTTCGCCTTTCTGTGACTCTTGTAGAAATAAGAAAGCATTGAAAAAACTTTTATCAGGCCAGATGGTTGGCTGGTTTGAGTTTATTTCAGCACAAAAGTGAGGATGGCAAAGAGCTGCTGAATGCTGACTAGAGCAGAAGGAATAATGAGACATTTCCAAAGTTCATTGAAGTTAACTACGTTAACTAAGTTGTTGACCTTGGCAACTGTAACTCTATCTTGAGTCATCCATTTGCCCCCATGAGAGTGTGTGGCATAAATAACTCATTTCATACAACAAACACTTTTGCTTACTAGAAAAAAATCCTTTTTGTATACTCTTGGATCAGTCAGAGTTCCGATGTTTAACAAATATTAATTCATACAAATTTTATAACATTTTGAGGAAGACAACAGTACTATTATTTCTATTCTTTAGATAATAAAACTGGTACATAGACTTGATGAAGGCAAACATTAATTTAGACTCATGGCACTTCCCTGTATATACAAAACTGCACAGATGAAATCACTATGTGACCATTTGGCAAAATTACCTCCAAGAAATTTTATATGTATATAACATACGTGTGTGTGAGCACATGCATGTGTGTGTTTAAATATTATATACACATATGTTTATGTGTTAGATAATGTGTATGTATGTGTAAATGTGTATACAAATAAACATGCATACATGTATGTAAAGAACTGATGTTGACATTGGGAGTCTTCCTATCATTCTCTTTCTTATCTTTCTAGACAACTTTTTATTGAACCCAGCCACAAACAACCAGTTGTCTAGTCTGGTTGTGAAAGCCATAGGGATCTACTTCACATCCCCCGAGTCTTGGCCTCTACAACATTTATAATTGTGCAACATTTATGTGTGTGCTTATGATTTAATATACTGTCATACTTATATGGAAGGCATTTTTCCAATGCAACCTCCTCCCTAAACATTAAACTTCATATAAAAATAGTCCAATGAGTAATTATTAGTAACATTACAATGTTCTAGCAATCTTCTACACTCTCTTAGAGGGCATAGTCTCAATTAAAGAAAAAAAAGTAAATGTTGGGTAAGGGACCATCTAACCAATGAGAAGCCAGATTTTAAGAGTACATAATGTTTTTAAAAGTACAACCTTCTAATGGCCTGTCTTTGAGGGTAAAGAATGCAGCAAGAAACTGAAATGACCAGTTTTAAATATCAGTGCTCATACTCAGGGTTTGAAATATGTCATCACTCTGTCCGAGCCCAGCTGGTGTGGTTATCACACGAGAGCATAGAGGTTGATTGCCAATTAACTCTTTTTTTTTTTGCCTCTATTGTGTGGAAGATTGTTTTCTTTGTTTCCTCTAAAGTGATTCCAAGGCATTGTGATAGACATTCTGGCAAAAGATTGAGTTGTGATTAAGATATAAACAATAGAGGCCCATGGCTGACATTCCTGCTGGTTACTGCCATGACAAAAAACCCACAAGGCTGTGTTAGGAAACACCTCCACTTGGGGGGTAGTAGAAGTCTACTTCCTTCTGAATGTCACTTATTTATTTGATGTGTGTGAGTGCCTTCCACACAACTGTGTATCTGTACCACATGGGTACTCAATGTGTACACAGGCCATAGAAGAATGTTGAATCACTTTGAATTAGACTTATAGATGTGAGTTACTACTATGTGGGTGCTTTGAACCAGACTTGGGTGCACTGAGAGAACAGTAAATGCCCTTGACCGTGTGCCAGCTCTCCAGACCCCAATAATCATCTTTTCTTAGAATTAAAGGTCCTATTCTTGCTTGGAAAATGATCTTGTAGACAAGCAATATCTATTCCAAATCTATGCCAAATCATTTTTCTTCCTTATTTCCTTCCTTCCCCAACACCCCATTTTGTGTTGGTGTCATCATTCTAACAGATAAAGGGACCTAATTACTAAGCTTCTTCACTGCCAGAGACTGGAGCTAAGTAAAGCAGACATTCATCAGTATGCCTGCATTAAGTAGAGTACTAGCTCCAGTCTTTGTGCTATCCTTGGTGCTCCTCAATTACCAAATGTTCCTCCTTGCTATTAGGCTTACATCACTTCCTTGTTTCTTCTTCAAACCAGTATCCCTATTCCACATTTCCACAACACTTCCTTGCCCAGCCTCTACTACAGTGGGTGGTATCTGATAAAACATTGATGGGGTTTGAGCACTGCATTTAGAAAATTTTTGCTGTACCTTCTCCTAGTATTGTGTGGCCTGTCCATTTTGTTGATGCAACAAGACACAAAAAACATTTATAAATTTGAACATCTCAACAAAATAGTTTGTAAAGAAGAGGTCTATTCTTCTCTTTCATCTTCAATATCAAATTTCCCTGAGAGAAGAGTACAGGCCACACTCTATGAGTTCACAGTATCACTTCTCTGCAAATATTTACTTTTTCTATGTATATTTGACCCAAAGCCCATGTTCCAATTGGTGATAAAGACATTGCCTTTTACAATGTAATGTCAGCTTTTCAAAGAAAGACCTAGAATTAGCTCAGATGAATAGCCCTCATGATCAGCTCCCTAGAAGATCAAATGAAGATGAACAGTACTTGAGATTCTTCTACTTCAAACCCATTCTAAAGCTCGGTATAATGAGATCCTAAATATTACAGATATTGCTGACATTTATACTCTCAGGAAATTAAAGGCATCTTGTGAATACTGAATAGATGGATATAGAAGAGGTTGAGCAATGATGGAATCACACACACACACAGAGGGGGGGACAGCAGGAGGGAGGGAGGACGAATCTAAGGACTGAGGTATATGTATTTCAGTTCTGATAATTTGGCTGTACCCAATTGTAATTATTTCTTACCCCTCACTCCTCTGCTCAGTGTCACAGGTACATGCCCACGTCTATAAAATACATCTTGCTAGCCTTTGCTGGAGAGGTTGTGGAGGAAGGGGTACCCTCATCCATTGCGGGTGGGAATGCAAACTTGTGCAACCACTTTGGAAATCAGTGTGGCGGTATCTCAGGAACTTTGGGATCAACCTACCCCTGGACCCAGCAATACCACTCTTGGGAATATACCCAAGAGATGCCCTATCATATGACAAAAGCATATGTTCAACTATGTTCATAGCAGCATTATTTGTAATAGCCAGATCCTGGAAACAACGTAGATGCCCTTCAATGGAAGAATGGATGAAGAAAGTGTGCAATATATACACATTAGAGTACTACGCTGTGGTAAAAAACAATGACTTCTCTAATTTTGCATGCAAATGGATGGAAATAGAAAACCATGTACTACGCTGTGGTAAAAAACAATGACTTCTCTAATTTTGCATGCAAATGGATGGAAATAGAAAACACTATCCTGAGTGAGGTGTCCCAGACCCAAAAAGATGAACATG
>NC_022017.1:33157589-33176120 GCF_000317375.1 Microtus ochrogaster | reverse complement strand
GGAGGGGGGAGGACCTTGGACTTTCCACAGGGCAGGAAACCCTGACTGCTCTTTGGACTGGAGAGGGAGGGGGAGAGGAGTGGGGGAAGAGGGAGAGGGGCGGGAAGAGGGGGAGGGAAATGGTAGGCTGGGAGAAGGCGGAAACTTTTTTTTCTCAATAAAAAATTTTAAAAAAATACATCTTGCTTCACAAAAGTCCCATAAACATGACTCCAACATCAGTGTTGCTTATTGTAGGTCAGAAAGAAAAATCCAGGTCCAGGTAGCCTCAGTAACCCAAAGGAGGGCAGATGGTATGTGAGTGTACTAAATGGCTTTATGTCAGTTTGACACAAGCTATAGTAATCACAGGAGGGAGCTTTAGTTGAGGAAAAGCCTACATAAGATAAGGCTGTATGCAAATTTGAAGACTGTTTTTATAATTCGTGATTGATAAATGAGGGCCCATTATGGGTGATGCTCTCCCTGGGCTGGTTGTCTTGGGTTCTCTAAGAGATCAGGCTGAGAAAGCCAGCAAAAGCAAGCTGGTAAGCAGGGCCCCTCCATGGCCTCTACATCAGTTCCTGCCTCCAGGTTTCTGCTCTGCATGAGCCCTGTTTGTCCTGACTTTCTTTATTGATGTTCTATGATGAGAGAGCATAAGCCACATAAATGCTTTCCTGCCTCAGCTGGCCTTGGTCACAGCTATGGTATTTCATCAGAACAATAATATCTCTACATAAGATATTTCTTATGTAGAAATTCTTCTTGTATTTTCCCATGGATAAATATTTCTGCTACTGTTCTAGTACTTTTTCCATTGTCACCAAACTTAAGTCTCATAATTTTAAAACCCCATGGCAATTTCCTCCCATTGAGAAATTAGTTATGTATTGTTGCAGGGGGCACTTGGTTGGTCCCAGCCGCTTAGCCCTAAAATAATCACACAGAAACTATATTAATTAAAACACTGCTTGACCCATTAGCTCTAGCTTCTTATTGACTAACTCTTATATTAATCTACCCCGTTTCTATTAATCTGTATATCATCATGTGGCAGTGACTTACCAGCAAAGATTTGGCATGTCTGACTCTGGGAGCTCCATGGCGTCTTACTGACCCTGCCCTTCTTCCTCCCAGCATTCAGTTCTGTCTTCCCCACCTGCCTACGTTCTGCCCTATCAACAGGCCAAGGCAGTTTTTTTATTCATTAATGGTATTTACAGCACACAGAGGGGACTGCCACATCAATGTATTCATATAAGTTTCAACAGTGCTGCTGTTTAAGAATTTGCCTTCCATACCTCTACACACAGATGTTACAATAAGATGAATACCTATACCTTTATTATGGCTATGATTGACACCTGCAGTAGATGTAAGATGGCTGCTGGTTCCTCTTTGATTCAAAGAAATATGAGACTCGGCGACTCAGAAATGCACACAAGGGCCAAGGCAAGCACAGAACACTAATCCCAGTTCCCTGACTTGGCTTTTATTCTAATATATTATAAAATCCAAAACATCTTCTGTCTGTTCAAACTGTGTTGCCTCCTTGTGACTTTATCCACTGATTTTTGAATAGAATCATATCAAGTAAATAATAAGATCCCAACACATTTGAGAGAGATAACTCCTTATGCAATCAGATCAAGGCAGATGTCTACAAAGTTCACATTTGAAAACCTTATTTGGTTCTTTAAAAGTCATCGCTGGAAGATAAATTAATTCTCTTATGTTCTCTGAGCTGTCAGAGTGTTTTAAGTATCATTATCTTCCTGAATAAAACAGTGCTATGGTGAAGAGCCTAGTTTATTACAGTCCTAAAACTTACCACATGTTCAGCTTGCCAGCAACTTCAAATGTTTTATCTAGTATTTAAATATGTGGATTTGTATCAGAATCTTATGGATGAGTAAATTTAAACACAGAATCATAAGGTCTTTTTTACCAAGCCACATAATTACAAAGCAAGTTTGTAATTATCAATGCCAGGTCCACCTGCCCCCACATGAGAACTTATGAAACAGTAAACGATAAATGTCACAGCGAATAAACAAGAATTGTCATACTTTTTTGAGAATATGAAGGTTACTAATAGATTTTGTTCTGCTTTTATTTTCAAACCTTTTAAATTCTCTTTGTTTCACTGTGCACACATTTGTAGCTAAGAAATAATGATATATAATAGCTTTAAAAATATGTGGGTTTAAACAATGAATCCATCGGTATTGAAAGTTTCATTTATGTACATAACTATTTTTCCATGTGCCACAAATATTCTTGTCTTTAAATCTTAGCCCTCATACTTTAGAATGAAAATACATGGAGATACTACCTAGAATATTACAAAGGCAAGTTCTGTCTAAAAAGATTTATTTATGTTTTTACATGTATGGCTATTTTACCTGCATGTATGTATTGCACTGTGCATGTCTGGTTCTTGTGTTTAGAACCAAAGCTAAATGAGTTAAGGATGGATGAAAGCCTCCAAGTGGTTTCTATGACTTATGGAACAGCCCCCATTCCTTGCTATTGCCTTTATGATGAACTCACTAATGTATTTCCAATTTGCTTAATTTATTACTTGTTTTGTCCTGTAAAAATAATATAGCTTAATGAAACCCTTTCCAGACTGGAACATGAAATGCTAGTAGCCTAAATCTTTGCTCCTTATGCTATGTTTACTCAGCTTGGCTCCAGAATAAAGTATCTCTTATATCCTTTAAGATGGGATTTTTTTAATTATACAATGAATATGCATTATGCTATAAAACTGTAATCTCTCTAAAAGTAGAGTTGTGATTTTATTAGTGCTGCCATGCTTATTGGCAATTGCATTACCTGGTTCTTAATAGGCATTGAATATTCATTATAAAAATCAATCAATCAGTTATCACTTTGTGCCAGCCACCTTCCTCCCTGTTTTTTGTGACATCACTGAGGAAATGCTGCCTGAGGATGAACTATGCCAATTTGTAGCAGATGGCTTTAAATTCCGTTTCGTTCCCTCACTCTCTGTATAAATTGAGTAACCTTTTTATACTTCATGTTTTAACCACACAGAGAGGGGATTGTAGTAAAAAAAAATGATTTACAAGGTTGTTTTGAATTTTAAACTGTTGCTGACTGCTGAAAGATTCACTTCTTTTCTGGTGAATACTATTTAGAATTATTTTATTTTATGTTATCTGTATGACTGTTTTGCTCACCTATTCCTAGTGGCCATGGAGGTGAGAAGAGGGTATGAGATTCACTAAAACAGGAGTTACCAATGGTTGTGTGCCACTACGTGGGTACCCGAAATTGAACCCAGGTCCTCTGTAAGAACGAGGGCTCTCAACTAGTGTGTCATTTCCATTTAGGAATTCTTAAGGACTTCTTTTCTGAAACATTATCTGCCAAAGAACATGATTATACACATCTTAAGACAGTGGTGGTTGTAAAGGTTTAACAACATCATTATGGGAATAACGGCCCCCACAGTTCATTAAAGAAATCCCCTTGCAACTATCCTTTAGTGGTTATGCTCTCTTGACACACTGCTTTAAATATTCCATGCCATCAAATCCTCCTCCATGTCCCATACGAGAGAATGTATTATTATTCACATTGCTCTAAAGCAAAGAGAGAAGCTCACAGCAAATGACAATAACCTGAATGTTCATCTCACCACTGATAATTACAAGGGCCTAGGATTTCTTAGATCAGCTGACTTCAGAATCACAGATATTAATCTAAATACACTTGTTTTCTCCTCTGTCTTGTTGCACTGCAGATTGTGACATCACAGAAGGTATTTGTTTTCCTCTACTGGACCCTTATAGAAAGTTCCTTTAATGGTAAAATTCCACTTTACTAATCATGTTGAAGTTGCCTATTGGGATCATTTCATGATTTACTTCTTTTTCCATAGTCCTTGACCATTTGAAATTTTGTTTCTAGGACTCCTCTTCATCCTAGTTCATCCCTTTAGCTCAAATCTGTATCATTGACTCTGCCTAAAATACAGCCTATTGTTTCTCTTAGACTGAAAAGAATTCTTTCCTAGATTCACAATCTGTCCTGAGCTGGGAGTACTGACCTCTTGAGTGTCATTGGATTCTCTTTGCTCCTCGTCTCCACATATAATGCTTTGTATATGGCTGGTGTTAGTCTTGATAGTTCAGGATACAGGAAGGTGTTGTGATCTCAAATCTGTCCATGTCTTCGTCTTCCTCCCTTTCCTGTTGGAGCAGGTTATCCCCATTTTTCCAGAATTCTCACATCAGTCACAGATTTATTGTGGAAGACTTACGGGGACCCTTCACTTGATCAGGTTCATTTTGTAAGTCTTGTGATAGACTAATGTAATGAAAGATTCCCCCAGCTTACTGAGAGAAATATGCTTTCTTTCTGACAGAGAAGAGATTTTGTGTTTTGTTTTTGTTTTTGTTTTTTTTTTTTTTTTTTTGGTTTTTTCGAGATAGGGTTTCTCTGTGGTTTTGGAGCCTGTCCTGGAACTAGCTCTTGTAGACCAGGCTGGTCTCAAACTCACAGAGATCCGCCTGCCTCTGCCTCCCGAGTGCTGGGATTAAAGGCGTGCGCCACCACCGCCCGGCGAGATTTTGTGTTTTGATAAACAAACAGAACCAATATATTTGTTTCTGAACTACTTGCAGTGAACTATCTAAGAAATTTAGAGTCAATCCAATGTAAAATGTTACTTAGGTAGCAGAAGTAGCCATTTAGGGGTATAAGCACCCAAAACATCATGGATATGAAGTATCTCCATGATATTTACTGTCTCCATTAAGAAAAGCTGGGATATCTATCCAATATCATGTAGGCTATGATTTTACAGCATTTAAATAATCCCTCTACATATTACCTCTTAGATGATTGATCAAGTGTGCATCGACATATGTGTGTTTAGCACAACCTACAACTGATTCATCTGGCTCATAAAACTGTATATGACTCAACAAATCTTACATGTAACTCATGTGGTCTTAGCGTACCTGTGCTCCCCAGATCCTACCTCTGTCATGCCTGATTTGTAAGCCCCTGTGCTACCTCTACCTGACTTGGTTTGTGTGTTCCTATGTCTATTCAGATCCTGTATGTGATGTTATGAATCTGGCCTGAGTTCCATATGCCTAAAACATTGTACCTTTAATACCCCTAGGGTCCATGAGAGAAGGACACCATGCAACAGAACTCAGGTGAAGGGATTTTCTTTTAATTGGGGGGAAGTGAATGGGAAAAGGGGAGAGGGGAAACAAGCCTTTGGGGGCCGGAGTAGCAGAAGAGAAGAGAGAAGAGAGAAAGACCAACAGAAAGACAGAGAAACAGACAGAGGGATGAGCACAGTGAGAGAAAATGAGAGATGGGAGTTGGGCATTGCTCATTTAAAAGGAAAAATAGTGAATGGTACAGGTGGTGCTCTTAGTGGCTACATCTGAGGACGTACCACCCAAGGTCAGTCACATAGATGCCTGAACACTAACAGCATAGCCTGTGTTTACCTGTGCCCACCATGTCACACTTTTGATATGCCTTTCTTCTGTGTATCTGCTTCCTCATAACTTTGACTCTTTTCCTGAGTGAGACCTTCAAATCCTACTCATTTGGTCTTCATGTGACTGCTGTTCTTTGGGATATGGCCTTCCAGGTTCTTGCTTGGTCGAGTGCCGATGTGAGTGCCTCCCACTTTGTTTAGTAAAGTTGGCATCTCAAGAGAACAGGCAGACAAGTGTTTGGGTCTCTTCTATCAGAAATGAGGACTGGCATATGTCAGGCCATGTAGTATCATTCCACCTCTGTCCCCTTTAATGAAGCCAGGAACCATAGCTATGTCTGTCCATCTTCTCCAGTAAGTCTTTCTTAATCAAACCATTTTAGATCCATTCATCATGCTCATATCCCATGACCCTTTCTTGTCTGTCTTTTGTATGCTAAATCTCCTGCCCTTTAATGATTCTATGAGCAAACAAGTAGCCTTCCAGAAGTTTCTTCCTATGCCAGAAATTGGAAATTGGCATCAATTATTAATTCTCATCTATATAGGCTATTACTATCTTCAGTGAATATTAGAGTAACCTAACTTTACAGAACATAATTTATATCACACATCATACATTAGCTGCAAAGTTGTGTGGGGGTATTAAGAATCCCACTTCATTAATCTCTGCAATAAAGATAATAGCCTCTGTGGAAATCTAACTTCAGCTTACTAACTAAATGCACCGTCATTTTGGAAATAAACTGCTTTGACTTGAATCAAGTATCCATATGGGAGGAGAGGTTTTCTTAATATACCCATTTTATTCCCATCATAGTGCTGTCCCATTAAGGTACCTAAATCATTTCACTATTGATTTACGCATGCATGCATAAACATCTTTGGCAAATTTTTAATGATGA
Organism: Microtus ochrogaster; assembly: GCF_000317375.1. Classification (NCBI taxonomy): domain Eukaryota; kingdom Metazoa; phylum Chordata; class Mammalia; order Rodentia; family Cricetidae; genus Microtus; species Microtus ochrogaster. Next base: position 33,169,736 of record NC_022017.1, on the reverse strand, counting down.
GAAAATATTCACCCTCTAATATTAATTGAAAATTGGAAGACATAAAATATGTACTGTGAGCTTGTTCCTGTATAATGTTAAATTACAAATTACAGACTAGCAGGGAAGTCATTAAATATTAACATGTTCTGACTCTGTGTGATTTTTAGATATAATATTTAAATATTTTTACATTCATTAGTGTTATTTTTCAATCCATATAATAAATGCCTATTACTTTTGTAATTAGAGGAATCAGAATTTGTTATATAGACTAGATTTAAATGTTGTGAGCACATATTATAAATTACTAATGTAACTTAATCTTTTAAATGAAAATTACCAATATATTCATTTATTACTTACAATGTCTTTAGTTTTTTTAAAATAGAGGTAGTGTTGATTTATTAAGTGAAATTGAGGACAAATTGTATTCATTAGTTCTCAGCCGAACCAATCACCTTGCCAAAATTAAGTTCCAAAATTTACATTTCTTTATTTTGATTGGCGAAGTGTGGGTACATGCATGCCACAGTGTACATATGAGTACATATGAGAATGTCCTTCAGGAGTTAGCTCTCTCCTTCCACCATGTAGGTCTCAGGAATCACACAAAAGCACAGTGCCTGTTTCTAAACACCTTCATTTTTTTAGTTCAATAGCTATGCAAACTCTTCCATATTCTGATTGAACCAAAAATCTCACATAGAATCAGAGAATTTGCCAGGGCCATTGGATTGTAAGAGATGGGACTCTGTTCAGGAGCCTCTTTGTGTGTGGGTCAGCCACTGCCCAGGAAAAGTGCTCTTCATTCACTCAAAAGTAAAGAACATCATGCCGCCCTGATGTGAAGAAATTCCACCTTACACACAAGAAATTTGCATGGGATGGAAACATGGCTTAGGAGTAGGTAGTCTCCATTCACATGAAGGCCTTGTTTTCTCAATTTACATCCCTACACACTCAAGAGTGCTAAGTTTGAAAATAAAGTGTTCCAGGAAGCAGCATCCCTCCCTTGTTTATGCCTTAGTGCCTGTCTCTAAGTTTCTTCCTTGATTCCCTAATCTAATCTCCTTTAGTGATGGACTGTGCTGTGGAAGCTGAAGCAAAATAAATTGATTCCTCCCCAAGTTGTTGTTGGTGGTATTGTTTTATCACAGTAATAGAAACCCTAACTAAGACAGAGAGATCATTTATTTGAGAATTATGCTTGCAATGTGTTTATAGGAAATCCACACCAGTTCCCTCTCCTTCAATTCCTCCTCTATTCTACCTTCACCACAATTCTTTCTCAACTTCATGTGCCTTGTTTTTGTCTCTTTGTTTTACAGAGGCCACTTACCCTAAACCTATATATGTGCATTTAGGATGATTTACCCTCATGAGTATCCATAGATTCTCATTTCCCATAGCTCTGAAAGGAACTGAGGCTTCCTCCCCAACAGTCATGAATTGTCAATATCTCCTTAGCGAGTAGTACATTTTCATGCCCATATCCATCTCTCCAGGATGAAGTTTTTTCAGACTTGAGATTGGTTAGGTTGTGGGCATGCTGACACAAATGTTATGAGCTCATATGAGCCGCTGACTTATGTATCCAGAAAACACTGTTTCCTTGCATTCACCTACCTTTGACCTTACAATGTTTCCAATACCTCTTCCATGATGACTGTAAAAATTAAGAAGATGGGGATTGATATAGATTTTTCATTCACAGCAGGTTACTCTATGGTTGGAAAGAGAGTTATTTGTTTATTGTTCATTTATTACTGGGCTCACTATTTCATAATTATATTTAATGACTCATTCATTTATTCATTGGCACTCTTAAGGACTGGTAAAAGTACTGAGTCTGTAGATAGTTGCAGGGTTTCTACCTTAGCTCTGCCAATATTGAGCCATATATGATGTGGAAAGTAGTGAATTACACAAGTTCTATCGCATTTTTAAGCTGAATTAAAATTAATGAGCGTAAGTACTCAGTTTGTACTCTCCAGAATCAGACCTTCTGTACCTCTGGACTGTTCATTCTTGGAATCCAGGAAAAAGCAGAGAGTTAAAGTGCAAATGGCAGTAGGGAAATTGATCAAGACACAACTAGCAATTGCATTTGAAAATAGTTTCAGAAGAGTTTGCAAAACGTCGTGGTGGGATCAAGTGCATTCTAAAAGCAGGTAGACCTTTTTCTAAAATTTCTAGTTACGTGATTTTTTTTCCTAAATAATGCCTTTAAGTTCTGACCACACTCATGGAACATTAGTGCAGGTGTATTTCTGAAGATTCCTTAGAGAATCTCATCAAAAAAGTTTATGCTGTATGTCACACAACCACTTAGTGGAATCTTTCCCATCCAGAGAGCAGCTGCTGAGTGGTTTTAGAGGAATCCTCCATGTCCTGGCTTTGTTGACTTGTGGTTCACTATTTCTAAGCATGTAGTAGCTTCATGATGTATGGAAGCCCTTGAGTAAAGCTAACACCATGAAAAGCAACAACAAGAAAGACTTTTTTTAGCTGAATTTTGGTCTATTGAGACCAAAGATCTAAGTCACCTGGAATTCTGGACTCAATAAGTATAAGAATAAGTAACTCAATAAGTATAAGAATAAGTAACTCAATTGACCCATGAATGGTTTTTATGGTCTATATGAGTCAGGATGTGCTATGGCTAGCAACCATATTATTACCATTCTATAACTCATATGCACATCATACTTTGGCTTTCTGTTACTTTAACAGTAGACTTGATGGAGCCCAGGATAAGACACCTCAGTACTTAGACAATACATCCCACCACATCTGTGCTGCCACTGTCACCATGACAATGCTATGTCCACATAAAAGCACAAATAATCCATAAGCCTTGGCTTCAGTAGATATTCTCTTTAGTCCTGCGTTTAGCTCTGAAATGAAAATCTCCATTTCAATGCGCATCTGTTCCTGACTTTCTTGTCTTTCTGTTTCTCCATCCTCCAGTAAAAGTCAGCTCTCCACCATGGTCCATATTCTATTCATTATGCATAATACATTCTTCTTTTTACCTTTTGATAATGCATAAAACTTGCACACTAATGGGTATAATAATACCAATGCACACATTTCCATATTTTTATGGAAGAACAAATGCCAGGTAGGTAAATGTTAGAATAAAAGGTTCCCTGGTCATTATACTAGACTGAGTCTAGTAAGTTCATATCAAAATTCTGTTGCAAACATGTCCTTTATTTTATTTTATTTTTATAGTCTGTCCTCTCAGAGAATTAAAAATATTTCTACATCCAAGGCTGGCTTATTTCTTTTCCAGTAAAATACATAAGTATTTTAATGTGCTCATAGTTTTCTTATGTATACATCTAATCATTTCCAATACAAACTGGAAAATCTTGCCTTTTTTCTATATTTTTTCCTTTTTAAAAAATAATTCACATGTTAATTATCCTATAAAATAAAATGTCTATCTAATATTCTATTCATTTTTCACCTGTATTCTTTCTCTCTTTTCCTGCCTCTCTGATTTTCCATGATGACTTCAGCAAATTTACCTCTGTGGCAAATCGAATTTCCTTAACCTTTCTCTAAGGCACGTTACAAAGGATATTACTCAGAGTGCTTAATTCCTTCCTGCCTTTCTCACAATTTTATGCTCAGTGAAGTACCATTAAATGCTACAGAGAATCCATCAAGTGATACATAACCTTAAATGTATTCAGAAGAAATAGAAGCCACTATGGTTGGCCTCATTTTAAGAGCTGTAGCTACTGTAGTGTTTATTCTATCAGCTCTGCACTTTGGACTATTGAGATTTGTCTTAGGTAGAAACAGAAGAGGGTATAGTTATTAAAAACACCATAGCTTTTCTTAGAAGATCCATACATATAGGAACTTAATTATACTTATTAACAGATACCCATTTTTGTGCTCAGCAATAGATATACACAGTTTTATGCACAAACATACATCTCCAGACTCTCATTTGCTCCCCCTACTTTGGTTCCCAGTGTTATGTCAAATTTATCATGTGCAAATTAAACTTCTTCCCCTCACTCTTTTCCACTATGAACTGCACTAAACTCATTTCTTATTTAGAGCCTTTGTTTGCACATATACACAAGCCACAAATGTTTCTATACATTCCTCAGTCAATATCTCTTGAAATGTGAATTCTTACCATTATCACCAGAATCACTGCTGCTCTAAGGAATAATGGACCCTGGCCTAGATTACTTCTCTATTCTTTACTTTTCAATCCACTTCAGATACCTTCTCTGTACATCTTTGTTCTGTGCATACAATAACAGATGTCCTTGAAGTAAGTGTGTCCCATAGCTGGCTTGTTGGTTGGCTTTCACTACACTAAGCCAGAAAAAGGTGCCAAGTGAGTATAGCAGGGATGAACAGAGGGACAATTATAGTCTTCCTCATTTCATTTACTTTGGAGCCTTCAGTCTGATATGATTTGAGTTCTCTAAGATAGCAATTCTCACCCCCCCCCGCTCCATCTTCTGTGTATCCTGCTATCCCTGAGGTCTGATATAGCTCGTGATTGCTGTAAGCCTTCTTCCTCGAGGCAGCACTGCCTTTATGACATTAACCGCTGCTTCTGCGGTTCAGCATTGCTCATGTCGTCCTCTAACTTTGCTCACACCTCCGATGTGCAGTTCTTTCATCAAAGTAATTTCATCTGAACTACACGGAATATATTTTGTTTCCTGAGAGAATGCTGTGAAGCGAAGTAATTAACAAGAGATACTGTCCAAGGAAAAAGATGCTGAGCACTGTTCCTGCACGCTTATTGGATGTATAAATTTTTGCTAAAGTTGAGCTGGAAATGGAAATGTTTTATGAGACGTCTCATTTTTTACACAGCTTACCTCTACACATGGGAGACATAGAGTCCAGTCGTAAGTTCAAATCATTGGATGATCAGTGAGAGTCAGAAATTCATAGTTGTTGAACCAATACTAATCATAATGTCTATGGCATACAGGTATGCTTTCCACAATTTTGTAAATCTTACAGAATGACAACATGCTTCAAATATCAACTTTGTATTCAAAGAGGTAATATAGAAACAAACGTTTGTCAGAATTCTCAAAATAATTTGTGCAATTTTAGCAAAGTTGCATTGATAAATAGAATATAGAATTTATTGACCTGCAACACTGATTTTATCAAGGGCCTTAATTGTCTCTTCTATCAGGAGAACACCCATTAGTAAACCACAAAGAACGTCACACTTGTTAGACAGCAGAGGTTGTCAAAGCTTAAAGCCCTAAACCACTTTAAGTACAACGTCTAGAAAAATAAATTACCTTATCCTACCTGATTAAACTTGATACAACTTTTAGTAAACACCCACATATGCACACACATGGACATAACACCCAACAAAAACTCCTTCAGACTTAAAAACATAAGCAGCTGCTTTATACTAATTTACTTCATTCCATTGATAATTGCTGTCAACATTTTTGTTCTTTCAGATTCTTAGTTACAGATTCCAGGGTGACCAATAAAATCAATTTAGAATTCACTCTGAATGGAGTATAGATATGAAGAAGCCACAAAATCTTGTGAGTTTTATCTTCAAGAAAGTCATTGCAATAGGTCCTAATGGAAATAACAATGTGTGATACAAATACACTCAGATAAGAGTTAGAATCACAGGTGTTAGCTCCAAAGAGAAGAAATATTTGTCATAGATTATTTTGTTGTGAAGAATTTTAGATTAAAGGTACAATCTGGAATATTCACATTCTATAATTTGACCATTATGCAGTTGTCTGAAGGAATATTATAAATAAAACAGAGTTTTACCCAGTTTTTCTTCTCACTCATTTTCTGATCATTGCATTGTGAAATCTCAGAGTAAATGAAGCCAATCTAAATACTGTGGCTAAAGTAAAAATGAAGTAGAAACAGCACACTTAATATTCCATGTAGACGTCTTCTAGGGACTGAAAATGACCCCAGGAGTTTCCCTAAAGTCTCAGTTTTTTTGGCTTCAGAGAGACTAAGAGAATATCATAGTGGCTGGGTGAGGATGAAGGTGGCATCATAAAAGACAAGATTAATACAATACAATAAGAGACATCAACTGTGAGAAATAAACAGTAATTTTATCTTCAGAACCTAGTGGTGGATGGTTGATACCATATTCTTAAAGACATCTGTATCTAGAGCCTACAAAGGATGCTGTTGATGTAAAACCACATCTCACTATCATAAATCTAATTTTGACAAACAGGGGCCTAAAGTCTAATTTTCCCCTGAGACTAATGTAGGCACAGAAACTTGACAGAAGAGAGAGTTGAATACATTTAGAGGAGTTTCCTATGACCCTACCTTATACATGCATTTGATATCTTCCCCCAAGAGTTCCCCAGAAATGCTTATAGCTTTTTAAAAGCTGACTGTACATAACATAGTACAGCATTTTGGAGTCTGAAGTTGACATTAGTCCATCAGAAGTCCCAACAGCTATGACACAGTTTATGGAAACATTAAACAGAAACTTCTGCTGAGCTGATCATACAGTTGCATCTCTTCTCACACCAGCTATGGATACCTCCAGCTTGCCTACTTATTTTGTTAGTTAGTTAGTTAGTTAGTTAGTTAGTTAGTTAGTTAGTTAGTTAGTTAGTTGTCAGTTATTTAGTTTGGTTAGTTTTATCTTTTTTCTCAAATATCAATAAATTAGCCTCAAATTATTTTCTATTTTTATTTTAAATCATCTGTGAGACAAGGATTATGCCAAGAGAGCTTGTGTTCCCTGGAGACAAATACAATGCTGCCCTATAACAGAGAGCACCTAACTAATTCATTAGGCAAGACAATCAGAAAACTTAATCCATGTCACATCATGCTAGAGAACTACCATTCACCAGTATTTGTGCATCCGTGAATTTACTAGATATCCAAAGATGTGAATCAAGTTGATAGGCACACACACACATATATATGTGTATGTGTATATATACATATATACACACGTATACATAAATATATATCCACATGTTGTTATACCCATATGACACCTCAAAAAAACCCCTGAAATGTTGAAGTATATTATGCATAGTTTCATAGGTAGTTAAATGCTTTCTTAACTGTTCAATAGGAATAAATGAATAGAATAAAGGACCTGCCAACATTTAGCTTGGTTCTCCAGCAATACTTCTAGAAAAGTGAATACCAAAGGAAGTTTGTAAGTTTGAGAAAATGTGAAGCAAAATTTTTCTCCCATTTTCAATATTGTAGAATTCTATATAAATTCTATCTAATATGGTCTTCTGATCCCTTGTGTTTCTGTATATTTGCTACTGGCAAAATACTTCCACGGGCACTGGAGGCTCACAGAATCTGTTGCCTCACATATTTTCCTTCTTGCCAATTTCCACACTCATTTTTAGTAAGTTTATTAACCAACAATTGCTCATGGCTATCAAGTTTAGTTTTGTTCTTTTTACTCTTTTACCTCTGACTCCTGAATTTTAGTCTTACAGGAAGTTCACATCCACTGCTTCTCCTTCTTTTAATGTTGGATGAGATACTGTCCACAATAATGAATAACTGATGATTGTCATGATGGTTTTTGGATTTGAAGAACTCTCCAGCTTCTCTTGTTCCAGTAAAAGGAGTTGGGCTAGGAACATGTAGATCCTTGTAGAAGCAGAAATAGCTTATTAGAAATTCAGATATTCCAAATGAGGAAACTACCCAGAGAGTTAGAAGCTTTGCCATCCATTACCCAATGCTCTAAGAGAATCCTGGTTTTCCCCTTATTCTCACAGCTTTGGGTCATCTTTTAGATGTTCCTTTTTATAAACTTTTTTTGTGATGTGGCAGTATTTATGGGGAGAGACTTGCAGTTTGGTTGGCATTGTGTTATCAGCCATCTTCTTTAACGTGTATATCTTAATTATACGTTTTATACCCTACTCCAGTGACATTATAATGAACAAATTTCACAATTTTTATTTGCAAAAAAATGCAAAGAACCAAGGAAGTATTTGTAAAATGTCAACAATCTGTGAAGTGAGGGGACAGAGATAATTTTCCATGTTCGTTGAAAAATCACTGTGTATCAACTATGTGCTTTGGGATCTTGATCGTTGCAAGATGGCTGAGGATGTATATATGTTTGTAACATTAACCAGATGACTTGATGTCAACCCTAAAATTCACACAGTGGCACATATGGCCCAACTTCACACTACACACACATAAAATAAAAATAAATAACTAAACTTTTTAAAGATCTGAAACACATATTCTTTACCTAAAAAGGTAAATTCAGCTGTAATTCCATTGTTAATGAAGATTTTGAGAAATGGAAATTTTATTCTTTACTTTGAAATAAAGACTTTCTTAAGAGATGTTTTCTATTCTCTAAAACTTTTATTGTCAGCTTGATATTGCAGCTTAGTCTGTCTTCTCTCAGCCCTTCTGGGAAATCTTTCATTTGACCACATGTCTAATCTCTTCCTTCCATTTTCCCAAACAGATGCAGATCTGCTATTTAATAACTTTGGCATTCTTCTCTTTTCTTCAACTCTGAATCCCAATTTCCATTCTTAAAGGAACTCTATTATTGTTTGATGCTGTTTATGAAGAAGAAATTACTGCCTTTGTTCAGAGAATCAGACTATTCAAGCATCACAAAAGTCCAGGGTTTACATGATCGGTGTTGAATGGCTATTTAAAAGTTGTAATGTATTTTTGTTTATTTTGTTATTTAGTAGTCAAAGTGTCTAATTAGCAAATTGATTGAGCTTTGAAAATGATCATGATGGGTCTTCTTTCCTTGTTCATATCACTATCTGATCACATTCTCTGCACCATTTCATTGTCTTTTTGTTTTTATACGAGGTCACTACTTATGAAACAAATATATAATTGCATAATAGTAGGAGGAACTCTGACTTACACTTAATGATCTGAGTGCTTCTAAGTTTAATTGTCCCCACTCATTTGTTTCCTAGGAAGAAGACACCAATTACCATCAAACCTAAAGAGTGAACATGCTTGTGATCCATAAGTCACGGTCTTTGTTCCCTTCCTTGTGATGATTATTCTCAGGAAATATTTTAGTTGCATTTAGACTTCCATATCGTGATGAAGTCAAAATATCATGGAACTTGAGTTGAGTATCTAGAATTTAAAGAGCCGAAGAACTTTAATTTTATTAGTAGCCATTTCATCAGCATCACCATGTTGAACCTGAAACACCGATATTTGTTAGTAACTAGCATTTCTTTGCTGGTGGGTGAGATTTTGACTTCTATACTTTACAAAAAAATCATTCTGAATTCCTAAAAAATCAATGTGCTAAACTAGGTATTTTTCAAACATCAGGAAATCTTTATATTCTAAACCAAAGACATTAAGTCTTTTATTTCATTATTTTTAATATTTCCTCTAGGAATCTTTGTTTCATTTTCTAAAATTTATCTTATATTATCTATATCTTTTTATTTATATGTACATTGTAGGACTCGTATCTCTGTCTCATGTGTGTACGTGTGTGCTTACATATACAGAGAACATAAGAGGACAAAGATTCCTCTGAAACTGCAGGCAGTTGTGAGATGCCAAGCCAGAATGCTAGGAACTAAAATCTATCCTCTTGAAGAACAACAAAAGCTTTTCCTCATCCCAACCTACATAACGTTTATTTTTTTAAATCAAACTGAGTCTGCCTGATCATCTGTTTATAAACAGATGTTTCCTAAGTATTCATAGACAGTTTCTTGACTTTAAACTTTCAGCTAGGTATGACACTCTGGGGTTACACTCGACTGTTTCCAGTTGTTTGAGTTGAACTTAGCTGATGAACCTCCCTAAAAGTAATTCCTTCATTGGTTCCCCATTGGCTTATCCCTTCCGACTGAAAGACCAGAGAAACTGATGGCAGCGTCCCATTTCTACCTTTGTAATATGTTTTCTCTAACACTGCAGGAGTGATGATTTTGACATCCTTGTAAGCATGCCCATACATTCTACATCTCTGAGGATCTTGTTACCTGTAAGATAAACTCTTAGAATCTGTGCTTCCCTAGGATACCATACCAGTCTTTATATCAAGTGAATCTTCTGGGAGGCGTCTTAACTTCACCCGTCCAAGCCTGACCTTTCCCAGTCTGGGCTTCATTCATGCTGATCTGTCTTCTTTGAAATTTTCATTTTTTTTTACCATGGTCTCTATTGGCATGTTCACTCAGCTGTAAGTCAGCTCACACATAGAACTTTACTCAGATTATAAAGAAGACAGCCTGTATAATGTCTCATCACATTGTTTAAGAAGATCATAGTGTAGGGCATGAAATAATACAGTTTTGTCAACACTTTTGGAACAATTTAAAAAACCCAATTATTAATTTTCAATGTATAATTAGTTCCTATATATGTAAAAGACTCTTAGTATCTGTAATTCTATAACGCAAATACACTGTTTTGTGATTAAGTTGGCAGTTTCTTTGGTTCTGTAGTCAACATTTTTATTGCCTTGGTGTTGCCTCCTTATAGGAGCACAAATGACTATAGGTTCCTAGTAAGCATGACCATAAACTTTTTATTTTTAACAGTAATTCTTCATTTTTTTCTATACTAAACTTAATAAGCAGTCATCTAATATTTTTCCATAAATTACCTAATTTCTCTTTCTTCAAAGTTAAGTGGCTGTGTGGGGTTTGTATTTTGTTATATTTAGAAATTATATTTATTATTTCCCATGGCACACAGGTATATATAATATCTACTGTAATATAAATATTCCAAAGTTTATTAGAATTGTTTTCCTGTGGGTTAAACTTTCCCAGTCAGTTTCCCAGCTACTATAGGCTTAGAAGTTGGAATATATATTTTGGAAACAAGCAAAATAAAATGGTGCCACAATTTTATACCTTGCAAATACCTGGAATAATAAAGTGTGACTCTTAGCCTTCTATATCATCCCCCATTCATTGTTTCATTTCCCATCCCTTCCATTCTCAAGCTAGTTGCTCTTTCCCTCAACTGTAGAATATAAACTGGTTGAGTTATTTGGATATTTATAGCAGGTTTTCAGTGAAGATGGGAAGTTATTCACACACGTGACACATACATGTTGGGGCAGTGCAGGCCAGGAAGTTAATGGAGGGGTGAGATTGATATTGAGTGCTACTATAGATGGGAAAGTGGTAGTAAAATTATGGTCAAAGAAACTCACAGTATCAAGACAAGGTCCAGAATACCAAGTTATATTGCATCTATTAGCTTAACTGTGGCAGCAATTGTTGGGAATTTTAAAGCACAATTGAGAAGTTTCTAAGGTTTTGTGTAAGATTTGAAATTATACTTACGGTCTTTCCTTGAAAGTGGGGACATGAATTGGATTTAAAATTAAAAGCAGGCCCCTGTTTGATCCACTTGTTAAGAGCATGTGCAGGTCACAGCCCTCTCAGAATTCCCAACACTAATTGTAAGACTCCATATAAATCCCATAATGTCTGTTCTACTTAATTTGCATAAGAAATTGACAGTGCATTAGAAGTGATGCAAGTATAATTATGAAAACAAACTGAGAAGAAAGGATGGGGCCTCAGCTGGGGAATTAGTACTAAGTGTGTATTTTCGGAAACATTGTCAACTTGTTGTTATGGACATTAATTAGGTCGTTTCTCCCCTAGAATTTTCACTCTAAGAAAATAGATAACAAAATGGAAACAAATAAAAGAAAAAACAGTGAAACAGTAGATATAGGACTGGAGAAAGTTAGAGCATAATGATGACTTACCATCATGTTACCAATTGAGGATGATTAACTCGTGTTAAATTTAGGATAGCCTGGATGACACAGTGCACTCCAGGCCAGGAGAGCTGTATAACAAGTTCTCAACTCAAGGCAGATGAAGAAATTCGTACCCCATTTTGAAACATTAATTTATGACTGTTTTGTCTTTAGTCTGTATTTACTGCCCACAACAAAACTTCCAAACAAGACAAAGTAAAAAGAAATAAGATTTTTACAACTCAAGAATGCAATGATAGATGTGTTTGCTGTGCAGGCATGAGAACCTGAGTTCAGGTTTCAGGCACCCAAGTAAAAAGCTGAACATGACGGAATGCTCTGGCAGCCCTGGAGCTTGAGAGGTGTGGAGTGGATGTGGAAGATATATGCAGGTGTGTCTTAGA